>NW_027282008.1:435000-704124 GCF_046629955.1 Centroberyx affinis
ACTATCTCCACTGAAACTACATTCACAGCACAACCCCCCTCTCTGAATGTTTTGCTATGAACATTTCACATCACTATCTGTATTTACTATCAGCCTTTCTGCGGGCCTTCTGCTCTTTTCTCTTGCACTCTGAATCCAACAACAATCTTTTCCTCTTCTGATCCCCATTTTCTTAAAAGTAGTGCGCATTCACTAAAAATATTCTCCAATGTTTGGCATGGACTTTCAGAAACAACTTTGATGATGGCACAAACCTTTGCACAAACCTCCTATTCGGCCTTTCCAAGAGGAAACTTAGCAACTTAAATTACCCACATCTTCACATTCTGAGATGGAGAGGCTTTTCCATGCTAGCTGCCAGGAGGCTATTTGTCTTGGCACCAGTAGTGTTTGACTTTAAGTACCAAAAATGCGTGTGAGATTGTGTGTGTGTGCATGTGCGTGTGCATGTGTTTGTGAGGGGAATTCTTTCTACTTCTTTGCAACTGCCACAGAGACCTCCCACACAGCATCAGCATTGAACAATTGCATCCTGAAATAGAAATGAAAAATGTGGTGAACGCTGCAGGGCAGAGATCAGGCCCAACATTTATCCAGCATCGCAGAATAGCACAGACTGAGAATCACCTTTGATTCAGGGATCGTATAATGAAATGGTGACGGGGGCCTTGTTAGCGATTTGTTGCCGCTCCTACTATAAGCTTTATACAAATCGTCTAATCCTACAAGATCAACAGAAATGTTTTCTCCATTTATTAAACTGTTGAGGATGAGAAACTCTTCATAAATCTCAGAACAGCAGGCTGGAGCCTCATCCAAAGCCATGATAAATCACTGCTGCGCTGCCATATGAGAATCTAACTTGTTTACTCTTCTCAGGAACAGGTCCATCTATCACAAGGGCGGCATTCAGCAGTCCCTGATTCAGTATAATGAGCGCATCGACGCATGGGAATAAAACTGGACCGACGAGGCAGTGACCTGGCTACAGGTGACTGCAAAATGCAAATGCTGCAAACACAAAGAGTGACTCAGCACAGAGCACACTTCCTTTATAATCCATCTCCCCCTTTCAATTCACCTGAGGCGCCTCCTCTGGCGGGACAATGGCATCCACCTGATCTGATTTCTCCCTGGCATAAACCTCCGCTGTGGAAGCCTTTTCACCGTTGCCCTCGCACAGGGACTTGCATTGTTGATTCAAGATGGAAGATCCGTCGAGCAGGTTGGAGGAACAATGCATCTCATTCATTCATAGCGCAGCTTGTTGCTAGCTCAGACCAGCCAGCGTGAACTCACTCTTAAGTTTATCTATATTTTACAGCCCATAAAACTGGAAACATCAGAGCTGTACAGCGCTGTTGCTATGGAGACTCTGATGTGAATCTACACACACAGAAGATTATTGTAGGCCGAAGACCTTTACTGTTCTGCAGGCCTCTATCTCTATTTCTGATAAAAGCTACAACCTGAAAAGTCAAAATGCTTTATCTTGGACAAACTCTTCCCCAGAATATACCCCAGCCTGCCAAGGAGGTTACGTAAGCAGAGTTTGTACAACTCCAGGCAGCCTCCAAGGACTTTAGCTGGCTTGGCTGAGAGACGTGTTTTACTGCCTGGTATATCTCTATAATCACCTTGGGTGTTAGCAGAGCAAGAAGGATAGAGTCTGCTTTGTGTCGTTTCTACAAGAAGATCTTTGTGTCAACTAGGAGTGCTGAAACAACACTCAGGCCATCGGCGGAGGTGCAGATAAGCAGACATGCAGAACATTCCTCCACAACATCACCCACAAAAACACGTGCTGGAAGTCGCTGGGGGATCTGGTCTGGTTGAGAAGCATCATTGGTGTTCAGTACCATCACATGTCCTCTGACTGCTTGGGTTTCAATCTTGGCGTCGCTCGGTTGCCAAGCTAAACTCTTCCTAACGGCCTGTCCCAGTCTGCACGGTCCCCGAGGGGAGAAAAGCTGTTGGATCTGAATGTAACAGCAGAACAAATGGAAACCAACTGTCCAAACCGACTATCAAACTAAGATTTTACAAGTCCGCAGGGACTTTTTTTTTATTACTAAACTTCAGATTTCTCTAAGGCAGCAGTTTGTGTCCACAGGTCTCTCTAATGTCTCGCAAGTGAATAAAATAAAACGGTACAAAAATCATTTCCGCTGTGTGCTACAAACATCATTAGACAGCTCTCGGTAAATAAAAGTTCACAGACAATAATAATATGCATTATAAACATTCATTTTCCCCTTCAAGTATGCTACTATCCAAAGTGACTAGTGTAAATTGGCGGAGGAAACGAAATATGTTCATGATTATTTACATGTTACAGGTCCAATATACTGTATGTGTGCGTATGTGTGTGTGTGTGTATGTGTACAAAACACACTGCAGGAACTAGGACAAGTCGACTAGGAATGTTCCACTGTGTTTTTGGCGGCAGGCACGCACCCACACACACACACACACACGCACGCACGAGCACAGTGATGTGACTGACTGGCTCCCAAGTGTAAGACAGAGCGGAGAGTTAAGCAGTTCAGTACAGCAAGAGGACATTTAAGACTTGAGTTTATCCAAACAGTGGTACCAACAGGCAGCATCACGACTCTCCTGTTAAGGTCCAACGTTCTCCACAGATCAAGGTCCTGTACCTGGGAGTAGAACTGGGTAAAGTGCTCTCATACCAGCTTTACTGTTGTCTTTACAACTTTACATCTCATCCAGAAGCTCATTAAAGGAGACACTTTTCAGAAGCGTTCAAATACACACGGAAATGTCTCTTCAACATGAAAAACACTTCATAAAAGTTTTATAAGGTTCCAACCACGAAAAACATCGAGTGTGTTTACATGCGTATTAATATTCCAATGTTACTTGTGATGATCAAGTGCTGCGTTTTAGAGTTGCCATATATAGATACCATATCCCTTCTACAATAGCCTTAGATAAGCTCACATCCTCATAAAGAGAAGCCCGAATATGGTAGCTGGAATGTGTTATGTATTATTCCATTTATTATTGGGCTTTGTGGTTTGTATAAATTCTTCTTTCCTGGCAATATTCAAAATATTCTGTTCATCTGTGTATAGAAGGATATTTGTAATCTGGATATAAGGATGCAAATAAACAGTGAATCCAAAATTAGACCTTAACCAGGATATGAGCTATTATCTGGAATACAGTGTGTCTGTGTACTGTAAACACACTCGTTATGGACTTTCCTTGGATGGGTGTTTTCATAAGTTTACTTATCGTACAAGTAATAACGCTTCGTCTACTACCACACAACCATCACAGTATCATTTACCCTTCATATCAGAGCACAGTGAGGGACCCAATCAGTCGAATGTCTCTTTGGTTAACCGACTGAAATGAGTAGATGATTTAGTTTTACGACTGCTACATAATCTTGGTGAAACATCCATGTCATTAATCGCAAGAGTACCAGAAAGACGAGAGACAGCACTGACTTCAATGCTACCACATCGACACAGATTAGGACATTAAATATGCGTACCTTCATTTTCGGTTAATTTACATCTTAGCACTGACGTGATTGTGGGGCCATAACCTGCCATCAGTCCATCCTAGACATACAGCATTGTACAAACACATCCATGCATGCACACACATAGACATTTGGCCGATGGTCATATCTGATTCATGTCGAATTGTTCTTGATGTCTCCATACATGAATATGTAGGGAGGCGGCCAGTGCGGAAGAGATCACATATGTACATAATATACATAAACACAAAGTCATCAACAGAACTGCTCAGAAAACCTTCTCAAGCTCACACCAGCTAGTGATCACGGCTTGAGTGACAAGCTTATTTGGACAAACACAAAAAGAATTGTAAATTCCCTCGGGAAACCCAAATTTCTTCTGAAATTTCCCCCATAGCGACACATTTGCCCAAAACATATTAACTTGTCATCTACTTAATGATTTTATCTACACAGGCCCATACAGACAAAAATGGGACATACATATCCATATTTCTTCCATGAAAAAAGGTAAAGATAGA
Source organism: Centroberyx affinis (assembly GCF_046629955.1). Lineage (NCBI taxonomy): Eukaryota > Metazoa > Chordata > Actinopteri > Beryciformes > Berycidae > Centroberyx > Centroberyx affinis. The sequence continues at coordinate 439,039 of NW_027282008.1, forward strand.
AATCTTAGAAAACAGATGATAGTGGTTCTTGCTGCAGCACTTGTCTGTCAGGCACAGAAAATCAGTTTGATGATTTAAGACCCAGCTAATGAAATGTCATTGGCAATCACTAAAACGCACTGTCAATGAGACCTTGGGGCCTCAATTAAAACTGACATCCTCATGTACAGTATATCTCCGAGATATACCGGCTTGGTAAAGCTGACTCATTCCGACAATGTGTAATATGTCAAGTCAGCCAAATATGCTCCGTTCACACGAGCTTTCAAAAACTCACATGAACTTTAATTACCTGGCTTGTGTGAAAACGTCGGGGCTTGTTTGGACTGAATTGAAGTGGTTTGAAGTGGGGGGGGGAGGGGGTGTTCGTAAACTTTAAAATGCTTCAATAATCTACACAACATGGCCTCCGCGCTTGTCCTGTGGCTCTGTAGAATGTGTTGTATGTGTGTATATAGGAGAGGAGAGGAGAGGAGAGGGAGAGAGAGAGAGAGAGAGAGAGAGAGAGAGAGAGAGAGAGAGAGAGAGAGAGAGAGAGAGAGAGAGAGAGAGAGAGAGAGAGAGAGAGAGAGAGAGAGAGAGAGAGAGAGAGAGAGAGAGAGAGAGAGAGAGAGAGAGAGAGAGAGAGAGAGAGAGAGAGAGAGAGAGAGGATACACACGTCGAAGCAGCTTTTATGATGACTGTACCTCGGGGAGCTATTGTCTTAAGTACAGAACAGTTAAGCTTCATCTCTCCCTGCTGCATTGTGCTTGCGGTTCTCACACAGCACTCCACAATTTGAAGAACTATCTGATTGAGATTAATTATACAATGATAAAACTGTGTGAAAATATTGTACTCCAATACACAAATCTAGGCCTTCTTGTCAATAGTACACTATTAGTACTAATCTGGCAAATTTTAGCCATTTTCTGTTGGGAATAATAGATATTTCTACCGGACTAATTAGTGCAAAAGCATGAAATTATACTTTTTACTGATATCATGATAGATATTTTATATTTTCAGTCCATATCAACATAGTCTGTTGTGATTATAACTCATTCTCTGTTGTTAGGTTCATTAGTCTGCATTAATTTCTCTAGGGAGGGTAACTGTCCAGAAAATTGAAGCATTTAAAAAGCAATTTTTCCCCCCAACTAACAAGCTACGGCATGAATGGTTCGGAATATAAAACACTTGTGGGAACACTTGTGGGATACGTTTCTGAATAATCTTAATTGAAATGAAACAAAACTTTCCAGAACAACCTGTCTTTTTCTAATCCGTTGACTAAATCCAAGTCGTGATTCACAATCAGTGGCAATGCTAAGAGCTGCACTCCAGTGTTTTAGCATGATTAAGAAGAAAAAACAAAACAAAAAACAAAGTAAAATGAACTTTCACAATATCGACAACTGTACAACCAAGCAATACAGATTCAGTCCATATAAGTTCATTCATTTGTCTGGAATGGAGTATTTACACTGTGCAAAAGAAACATCTCGTCACAAACGTCAAGTACAGACTGTTCACGTGTTAAGAGTTGGATCACTTCTGGGTTTCTGTTTAATCATTCCTGTGGTTCCAGGTCCATGAGAAGCAGATGTTCCTGAAATGGACCTGTTTCTTTCACAATGTTCCTTCTTGGACTCGCAATCAAATCCACTGATCTCATTCCTTCATTCAGCTCTCTGGGCTAAAACGTCTTTGGATTGGTTTTACTTCATTTAAACCCTTCACACATGTTATAAAATACCTTCATTTCATCAAAGCTCCCCTCTTCATACTTGTCAACACTTCCTATTGAGTTTAGGAATAAATTAAAAATGAAATAAAAGAAGCAGTGGCTGTTTAAAGGGAAGATGGGGTGTTAAAATAGATGCTCTACTACCAAGGAATGGGTTGATTCTAAAATGGCATCTCTTAATAAAATGATTGTTGTGAGTTTTTCTTTCTCTCTGTGTGTGTGAGCCAGCAAAGCTCTGACAAAGTCCTGTCGTCTGCTCATGGACTCTGGACAGATGTTCAGGCCAAGTTACCCGACCAAGCCTCAGACACATCACCACCACCACATATTCAGATGAGGCATTTTGTGATCACACACATATTTTGTGTCCACACTGAACATATCCCGCCCCCCCCACTCCCCCCTCACATTACCGCGAGTAAGTGGCTCCTTGGAATGGGCCGCGTGGCTGATCGGGGACCCATCCCTGTTTTTTGTGATCTGAGGGCAGCGGACCGGAGCGGGTGTTTAGAAGAAGATGACGTCCTCCTTATTGAGGTCTTCTGTGTTGATCCTGTAGGGAGGGGGCATGCTGTGGCTGTGGCTGAGCCCGTGGACGTGCAGCTGGGGCTGGGGCTGGGGCTGGGGGTTAGGACTGACGCCCTGTGGCTGCAGGTGAGGCTGGAAGTGGAGGGAGGTGGGACTCTGCGAGTGGAGAGGGTTGAGGACTTGGGTGGGAGGCTGAGTGGAGGGCTGAGCGTGGGACTGGGGAGGAGGCATCGGGGGCTTCTGAACGCTCGGAGGGTGGGAGGTGATGCTGGAAGTGGTGGATTGGCTGTCTGGTCCACCGTTGTCTGGAGGACTGAGTGAATCTGGAAGAGATCGACCAACAGGAGAAGACATCAGACAGCTGCAGATTACTCCACTAACAGAAAAACTATTGGTAGACTGACATTTGTACTTTATTCTTACAGCTGGCCTCATTCAACCTATCCAAACTCTACCACAGGAAATCATGCCAATGTTTTTTTTTTGGCAGGGGTAATTGTGATGGAATAGGATCAAAGTGTTAAAATGCCTGTGTCAGCAGTACAGAGTGCCATTAATCAGAGTGCAACATGTGGAACAATGACAGGTGTTTACACAGGGTGAGGCTGGGCATGAAGACAGGCTTTAGAGGGGAATGTGCTTGGGTGGGGCAGGTTTGCCCAGGTGGAGAATGTGTGTGTCTCGTGTGTCTATGTGTGTCTGTGCTAACCCGGTTTAATAATGCAGGGAGTAGGGCGGACGAGAGGAGATTGTGTGTGTGTGTTTGCCTTGATGGACTGTAGGTGGATGCGCGCACGTGTGTGTGTGTGTTCGCGTATGTGCGTGATAAGGTACCTGCGTGGTGATGGAGGGAGTGGGGCAGAGGAGGGGCAGACAGTGGGAGCTGCTGGTGGGGGCTGATGGAGCGCCTGGCCTTCAGGGTGTTGTCGTCTCGGGCTGACAGCTTCAGCGGCAGCATCTGCTTCATATCCACTGAGGCTGAGAGAGGGAGGGAGGGAAAGGACAAGAGAGAAAGAACAACAGGGAGCAAAGAGACAAAGAGAGAGAGAGAGAGAGAGAATGTGATTAAACTGCAAAATTAGATTGCAATACAGCCTAGCCTCTTTCAGGCCGTCATTTGATTTATAAGAGAGGCCACCCAGTTGAGACAGCTAATGTGACCCTAAAGAGCCACTTAAATCAGGTCATGCCCATGTCAGGCAGAGATAGTATGAATATCAGTGACTGTGAAACAGATGAATCAGCATCCAGTTTAAAACGGAGAGAGCTGCAGGTTTTCACTGTGTTGTATACATCACCTGCAAGACCGAGGGAGCACAGAAAAGCCTCTTCGCCACAGCTGCTTTTAGAAAAAGCTAGTCTTATAAAAGAAAGCACTAACCTCAAAAAGCAATCAAAATGTACGCCCAGCGGGGTGCAGGCTGGTGGAAATAATTGAACAACAACAGGGAAAAGTCGCACACTCCCCTTTCCATTTGCTGTGACACTCCTGCACTCTCTCCATTTGTTCCATGTGTCACAGCAAATAGAGAGAGGATTGTGCAACTTTTCCTACACTACAAGCTATTATATATTATTTCGCACATATCAGAAATATAGGATATATACAGGATGAGTAATGTGCATTGTATTCGCATGAACATGTCTGCAGAATGCCATATACACACACAGAAAGTGTCTAGACGTGCATGTGTTGGGAAAAACTATTCTTCTCATCAAATATATTAAATTTACAGATGAAGATAACATATGTACAGAATGTTCACATTTGCATATTAGCTGTTCGCCTATCAAAAACTCATATGCAGGTACCTACTCATATTTAACTAATGTTTTTGTCTTGCTCAGGGAGACTTTGACAAGATGTTTGGGGGATTCAACCTGTGACCTTCTGGTTTCAGGATAGTCTCTCTAAACCCCGGGCCACTCTGCCACCTAATGGTTGCATGAAATCTAGTATTTTGCTCCAGCGCCTTACCAGTGCTGTCGGTGCGATGCGAGGCCTTGCCGCCCTTGCCCCCCTTCTCCTTGCCCCTGCTGAGGGCAGCCAGCTTGGTGGGGATCTGCTGCTGCACCCCCACCAGTTTGTGCTGCTGGTTGGTGGTGCTGAAGAGATGGAGCGGCACCTCCGTCTTCACCGGCAGGGTGGCGCTGCCCGCCTCGCGCCGCAACGCCACCTCGGGACGCTCCAGGTAGTCCGCCGGCGCCACGGACAGGCTAGCGCGCACCAGGGGCTTCGGGGGCAGAGGGAGGGGCAGGTCAGAGACGGTGGTCGAGCTGGGGATGCCAGATGACATCAGCAGCTCTCCGTTCAGACTGCCAGACAGAGGAGCCACCTGGGGGAGAAGGGAGAAAGACAGAAAGAGAGACAGAGAGAGACAGAGACAGAGAGAGAAAGAGACAGAGAGAGAGAAAGTGAGAGAGATTTGTATGTTAGTCGTTGGGGAGAGACTGAATGTTGGGGGAGGGTCACACGTCATCTTCGATTGTTGCAAACATCATCATACGAGACTTCAAATTTAGTATCCAAGTTCACAAAGGACAGCTTCCCAACTCTGCACTGTAATTATCCATATTTGCGGTCGGATTCAGTTTGGAATTTGAGTTGTGGAACCTCATGTTTGCATGTTGTGTGTGTGTGGAGGCAGCCTGTACTGGAGCTCGTCTTTGAAAAAACTTTGAACAACTTCTAAAGAGTACAGAAGGCACACACATACACACATACACACATACACACACACACACACACTATAAATCGTCTGTGTGCCGCTGTGCCATTAAGGAAACACAATCTGTTGAAGAGCAGGGTATTTATGGGCTAAAGAGGGAATCAGAAACACATGCTACTCTTTCTGCTGAGCACACAGTTTGGTAAGTTTGGTATAGGCTTTTGATGTGTTCCAAGAGGCTCGAGGACAATGCATGCACACACACACACACACACAAACACATACAACAAATGAGAAACCTAAAACCCTTAATAGTCCCTGTGCACATAAAGGCGTGTCTAACTAAACAGGCAGGGCTGTTAGACAAGCAGGGGAACAAGCAAATGGCTCTCATGACATCAGTGGATAAAAGACACTGACTGCATTGTCCACTTAATTACTAGATTGAGGGAAAGATGATCTAGAGATCAAGGCGACATCATCATCCAATCTGCATTCAGTGAAATGGACCATGAAAATGACTAAAACAATGGTGTGGTGTGTGTGTGTGTGTGTGTGTGCTTAATAATCCCACATGTGCTGCATTACATGAACAATAAAAAACAACTTTTCACCATATATTCCAAACAGAACAGATCCCAAGTTTAAGCTCTTCTGTGACGTTGTGACCCAATGTGCTGTGGAAAGACATTAACCAATGTAGGCAAAGGCAATACAATTGTGTGTAAAACTGGCATCCTCAAGAAACCTTTCCCAACTGTATTTATTTTGCCTGTGACATTGTGTACTATTGGTCAAGGTAAGCCTGGAAACAACATGTGGTTTAGGTAAGAATGGGGGGAAAGGTGGGAAAGGAGACAAGGAGACAAGGTCACTTAAAGAGTTAAGAGTTCCAGTTATCTCTGTGTTCACATGACTTAACTGCAGGATGGTTCCAATGAAAGACAAGGAATTTTATCTGTTAGCTTTACAATTATACCAAAAATATGCATATTGAAGGCTCACAATGGGCTTAAAATTGTTGCTGAAATTAGTCTGGATCAGGGTTGGACCAATATGGGTTTTTGAAGGCAGATATGATTACTGATAGCCAATAAAAGCCAATATTTTCTGTCGATATTCAAAATCTTTAAAATGTGTCTATTTTCATGCTAAAGTGTTCTCCTCAGAATTGTATTCCTGGCAGTTTCGAAAAGCCTCTGAAACTGCATTTAGACCATGAGACACAATAATATATATATTCACTCATATTTGCTTGGAATCTGATTACAATTTTGTATTAGACTCAATTCAAGTTTTGGGTTTCCCATAGACAACCAGTGTAATATTGATCAATTATACAGTAAATATGTAATCAATCAAACTGCATCATATTCATCATATTGGAGGTGCATGACACTGACTAGCCCACATCCAATATCTAATAAAAGGCCAATATTGGCCCGATATAACCGCAAACCAATATGTGGGTCTAACCCTAGTTTGGACTGTAGTGTCTTTAACTAAAGTAAAAGTCTCTGTTTGGTATGCAGTCCACCTGTTAGGTGACTGATGACTGTGTAGGATACTTCCTCCTGGAGATGGGAAACACATGATGACTGTGTTTCACAGGGCATGAAGGGCAGACCCATCCAGCTGTGACTGTGTGTGTGTGTGTGTGTGTGTGTGTGTGTGTGTGTGTCTCCCCCAGCTGCTGTGGCAGAGCATGCCGGTAGTACCTAGGGCAGAGAGGGGCCCTGTGGTGGGAAAAGTCTCCATACCTCCCTCTCTTCCCTAAATCCCCCTTTCTTCTTTCCCTCCATCATTTTTTCCTCTTTCAGCACTCACTCATCTTGGCACACAGATGTTCCATTGTTCCCAGTGCGAGGTGTTCGGCATTAAGCGGCATAAACAGCAGGTTTCCAGGGCAGTAAACCGTGTGGAAGCTGCGGAGCACAAACAGCCCTGACTGACGGCACATAAACAATTAGTGCTGGCCGCCTTCCAGGAGCTTCCATTAATGACAGGCTTGGACTGGCTAATTATACAGCCAGGTTCCTCTCATCCCGAAAACTGCCTGGATACTCCCATATCAGCACATACACAGCTTAGCGTCCCGTCTCCCGGTGCACAATGTGTTGCCTTGTTCACAATGGACAACATGGGAAAAGAGATGCTGGTTGCTAAACCTAAGTTGCAATATATGGCTGGGGGAGCAGTAACATGAGTGAAAGAATGAACGTGCCACTCTGATCCATGGCAACCTAATTTGATTAGCAAGTGCTGTAGGCCTAAGCTTATGTCTAATCCAAAATTCAAAGTGCATCGAGATAATCGATAATTCATGTGGTTTATGTCAGTTTCACTTCTCCTGGGGCTAAACATCATATTGCAACATCTAAAAAAAAAGGTATGGAATATTTCATTATCTATATCTGAGGAATAGATGGCAAGCAAACATGATGCATGAAAAAGCTGCACGTGCAACTCTAGGGTATTTTTTTTAATCGTAGAATGAACAAGCTATTACTTAGGTGACCCACAAGTGAGTGAACATTCAGTAAATATAAAATATACATACAGACCAAGGTACAAGTTGAAGGATTACTGCACACAGTGTGCGGCTAACAGGTGGGGAATGGCTACACTGACAGACGGAGAGGAGAAAATATCTCCCCTCAGGCCGAATGTTGTGCCTTGGCTCCACAAAACAACTGCCACTGGCTGCTTATAGAGGATGTGAGTCACAGGGATCCAGGTGAGTGTATATGGTGAGTGTGAGAAGGGTTAGGAGTTAGTCAGTGGGGTTTTCAGACCACAGGAACACAGTCAGACTATGGTGTCATAAATCAGCCTGGAGACTGGGGCCGCAGAAGGGGAGAGATAACGAGGTGTAGAGACACCGATACAGGACATTGTTTTACTACTGACCTTTTAACGTTTTTCCTTAACCTTTGCAAACCTCACCATGTGTTAGCAATGCCGTGCTTTGTGTTCATGTAGTTAGTCACACTCACAGGAAGCTATCCAATACTACAGTTTTCTACTACTTTCTACCACTAGCCACTGTTCATTCAATTTCCCCATTCAGACTTTTCCAGCGGGTCAAGGGATTTGGATTCCTAACATTTAGGCTACCATTAAAGATCGGTAAAGTGCATATTTTTTTCCATTAATTCCTGCTGCGTTGTGCAGGCCATTTACCTTCAAAACCGCTGTTCAAATCCAACAAATTCCAGCTGTAACCTTGATTTGGCACATGCTTTATGACATTACATCCACAATCTTACTGAGCAATCAGACCCAAGGCCTCTCCCTGCTCCGAGAGCCAAAAAAAGAGCAGCCCAATGCATTCCTTATCAAGAGGCTAGATGACAATTTCGCAGCTCACCTTGCATCCACTCTGCAGACTGTGGGCACAGCAGCTACAGTGGTACTGTGCTGTGAGTGCTGCTGCGGTAACATTGACGAAGTGTGATCAGTTGAGATAACACATAAAAGAAGTTCTTCTGAAGTCAGTACATGCCTCAACTGGCACATTTCTTGCCCACACACTCACATAACTGCACGCACGCACACGCACACACACACACACACACACACAGAGGCATGTCTTTTTGATGAGGTCTAATCATAGCTCTATGGGTTAGCTGATGAGCCTTAATGTTGGGTAGTGGTGATTAAATGTCTGTTGATATCAGGTTGGCCCGGAGCCTGGAACAGATCCTGAGGTCACAGCTGATGAAAAGACTGTTTGATGTGTTTGACGCAGAGGGGGAACCAACCGTTTCCAAATATCCCATAACCACAGCCAAGAAAGTCCCATGGTGGTGCCAACAATGTAGCACTGCAACGCTACAGCAACTGTGAAGATACTTACAGACGCAGATGCATACCCTTACATCTGCATGTGTACAAATCCTGCACACACACACACACACACACAGACTTCTTAGCTGGTCTAAAACATCTTGGGGCCTTCATTTAATTGGGTTCTGAGTGCTGATAAGGTCTAAGGTCTAGATCTGATCAACCTCAGATCTCATCTTGCAGAGCATGACACAAACAAACATACCACACTACAATCTGATTCACCATCGCCGTTTCAGAATCCGCCCCTGTAATTATCTGGGTCCCTGCATTACTCATCAGAGCAGATTAGGTCAATTCAGCAAACGAATCCCTCTCTAAAGAAGGCCAGAGGCTGTGGTTTTCCAGGAGCCACGGTGGAATGTTCTAGGTTCAGCTCCTGCCGCAGTCAAAGGCCTGCCTGTTGCAGTAATGAGATGATGGGCGCAGGATAGGGGCAGTAATTCATGTCAGCTGGTTGTGTTTGTGTACGACTCGTCTTGAGTTAAGGCTCCGAGTAACCGAGGCGTGTCATCAAAAGGTCTTGTTACCGTGAAATACTTGGCCAGACACACAGAAACACGGACGGGCGACATGGAAGACTGGTGGCCAGGCGTTTGAACCACGAGTAAAGGTAAACGGATAAGGACAAAATGTGGAATGCACAGTTGCTAAAAAAAAAAAAACACACATACAGGTTTGGGGACAGGTCAGGACTTGAACAGCCTAAATTATGTCATCTCTCAGTCACTCAGCCTGCTGTGCCGGAGTGAAGAAAAGCTGGCCAATCAGAGATAACAGACAGCCATCTTTCAACCAGTTAGGAATGGCAGACAGTAGAGAGAGATTAATGACATCACCGGAGACAACCCCAATCAGAGAGGCCTATAAACACATCTGTGTGTGTGTGTGTGTGTGTGTGCATCTGTATACACACAGCATCAGAAACCAGTCCATCCGGTGAAAAGGTATAAGTTCCCAAGCTACGGAGTTTCCCTTACCTCTCTTCAACTTTTCACAGAGAATGCCAATAAACCAAGCCTGTACGGTGATACAGGCCCGTAAAAACACTAAAGGCTGATATTAAGTATCTTTACTGTAGCTCCTTGACAGATCTATTAGCACCGGGCATGAAATTACAGTCAGTGGATCTTTCTTAAAGCTCCTCTCCCATGAAACTCACAAACAATGGCCCGCATTGTATTGCGCGGAGAGAAAGAGGGATGCAAGTACGGAAAGAGAGGGAGGAAAGGAGAGAAAAAGAGGTAAAGAGAACTAAAAAGAAAGCGTAGGTGGTTTCCTGGGCGAGCGGTTAGGACTGTATTCAGTTGTGCGTGTGTTTATCATTACACCCATCTATAAACAGGCTGTGGGAGTTGAAACAAAGTAAGGGTGGGTACAGGATTCATGCCCAGGGGATGGAAGAAAGGAGAGACCCAAGGTAGATAAATGGGAAAACAACTTCATCTTCATCGCTATTCCTACTATTATCTCTACTCCTCACTGTCACTCAGCACCTCGCCCTCTTCTTCTTCTCATCCTTATACGAGTTTCATATTGTCCAAAAGCCTAAAGCATTTGTTTATTTGCCTTTTTTGTGCCAAGTCTTCTGAAACTCACATCTCTGTGAAAATATTGGCTAACACTGTGAAAATTAGCTTGAAATATCTTGCCTAAATAAATCAGATTGTGCCCCAAACTCAACTGATTTTACACCTTTGTTGGCTTATTTGTTTTGAAGAGTGGATTTTAATTTAGCCAAAGCTAGCATGTATGGTGAACTGCATTCCCAACCCATAGTGCATAGTGTGACATTTCTGTCATTTTGTATTTTGGTATATTGTTGTATGCCCACTTATAACCACCACCACATCACTAGTTCCCCACCTCGATGGTCTTCCTCTTGATCTTCTTCTGGTGTTCCAGGCGTTCTTTCTCTCTCTCCACAGCTCTGGTGGACTCTCTCAACCTCTCCAGGTCCTGCTGGTACGTCTCCCTCTGCCTCTCCAGCTCCTCCCTCTCCTCTGCCAGACGCTCCTGCATCAAAGGATCAGCAAAGTCATTAAGTCTGTCAGCAGCATGGACCACTGGAAAATATACCCGCTGATAGTTGGCATCATTAAGGGCAAACATGTTAAATTTGAAATCAAATCACATTAATTTGTAAAAGTGCACCACGGGTCGCAACTTACATAAGCATAACATTATAACTGCAATCTGCTGGACACATTTTCCACAGTGCTTTACAGTACAGTGAGCACACATTTTTTTTTTTATCATAGTTGGCCCCAAGTGGAAGTTGAGCAGGCTCTAGTCGTTGGGCTATACAGGACTAATAATACAGAGGGAACCAAAAACATAGGAAACCTATATGGAGCTAATTTCATGAAAGAAGATTTATTCTGATTGATTCATTTCATTTACTTGCAGTGTTGCTCTGTACTCAAATTTCAGGTTCCCTGGTTGTGCACAACTTCTGCACACATGCACAATATTAAGCTCCAAAATACATTCACAAGTTAGATGCAGGAATTGCAGATACAGAACTTTTTACTGAGTTTGCGAAACTTATGTGCAACTATACATAACTTTAAATGCAAATACAAAACAGTTGCTGTAATTTATAAAATGGGGCCATTAGTACAAAAAGGCTGTCATGAGTATTCAAACTGGAATTATTGTACATCTTGCACACAACCATGGAATCTGAAATTCAAGTACAAAGCAAAAGCAGTAAGTTCACGAAATAGCCAAGAGTATAAATGTTCTGCCATTAAATCAGCTCCATAACCTTGGGCAGGGCCAGGCGCCTCACCTCCAGCCGTCTGCACTCCTCCTCTCTCTGTCGCAGCTTGCCCTCTGCGGCCTCGGCCTGCTGCCGGTGCCTCTCCCTCTCCCTCTCCCACCGCTGCTGCTCCTGCCGGTGCTGCGACTGCAGTTTGTGGAAGCTGGCCAGCTCCTCTCTCTGCAGGGCCAGGGTCCGCTGCTTCTCCTGCTCCAGCAGGACGTTCCCCCGGTGGCGGCCGGGCAGGGAAGCCCGCTCCGTCAGCGAGGCCCGCTGCAGCTCAATATGACTGTCCTGCTGGGATATGATGGCCTGAAGATGGAGGGGGGAAGAGGAAGAAAATAAGGTAAGGTTCTAATAAGGCAAGATAATAAAGTCCTATCCTATAAAAGGCATGGTGAATTGACACAACCAATGCCATGCTTTGTGCATAATATCAGTGCACAGTGAGTAATGTAAGTATGCAAGCATCCATGTTCATGGTATATGTCAATCACATGCAACTTCTACACATATTTCAAAACTACACTCATTCCAGTACTGGAGACTAGAATGTATTTCTGTAGAATACGGTGATAACTGCAGACAGCGACGCTCTTCACTTGACAGTTTTCTTCTTTCTCTGTTTTTCATAATTGTGTGCGTTATCACTCTATTTTTAATTACTTTGTTTATAGGTTTTAGATTTATCTGCAAATGAACTAAACGAATTGCAGGCAGGTAAAGTCATGTGCACACTGACAAACATGGATTTTTTTACTTATTTATTTTTTAAATCAAGCATGTAATTTGATCCGACATAACAACACACAGACAGCTCTGGCGTCTAGGCCTCCTAAGTGTGAAAAAGTGTCTGTCCCACTAATTATCAATGGTGTACACATGAGGACCAAGCACACATTGGAGGCAGTGAAGGAGAAGTGTTACCTGTAGGCTGTAGAGCCTCTGGGAGAGCATCAGCACTCTGTCAAAGAACTGGAGGGAGAGACAGACAAGGTCATTGTAATCAAACAACCACCAGCACCACCAACACAATACAGCATTTGAGTGTATTAGCAAGCTACTGATGGGTGAAAAATTTAAACTGAGCTAGCGCAGCTATGAATATCAAATCCAGTAATGTTGTGTAACACTGGGTGATGGATCAGAGAGCAGGAACTAACCTCGGCCTCGGGGAAGGAGTTGGACCAGATGCGGTTCCAGCTGGCAGGGGGAGAGCAGCAGCTCTCATCAACCTGAGCAACACAGTCAGACACACAGCAAGTCATATTTATGCAAAAGCAACACAAACACACTGGTTAAAATATAGCAATGAGTAATGTTGTTTACTGTTATACAGGATCAGTCAGGTCAAATTGAAGCTGATCCTATGAGAAATGGTATAATAGGGTTTGCTTGTCTCACATTGCTCATTGTAGACAGCATGTCATTACATTTTGTTTGCCTGATGGTTCTTAAGGATCAGGATTTGTTGGAACGTATAACAATGTTCAGAGCAAATTGTTTCATCAAGGCTTAATCTATTTATAAACAAATAAAGTTACCTAAGAAAACAGGGTTAGAGTCAACATGAGGACATGGAAACTTTCCAGATGACTTGGTCTGGCTATTACTATTTACAGGAAATAACACTGTGACCGAGCCCATGATGTATGTGTGTGTGTGCGTGTGCCTGTGTGTGGTGTGTATGTGTGCCTATGAAGAGTGTGCGCGTGTGTGTGTGTGTGTGTGTGTGTGTTGATCCCCTACCGTCTGCTCCAGGGTGTGGCTGCCACAGAGGTCTTTGAGCTGCGGGTCGGAGCTGGCTCTCTGGCTTCTGTCTCTGCTGCGAGCCTCGCCAGAAAAGTTCTTCTTCTTCACACTGCCATCTGGCACAGACACACCGATGCACACCGATACACACATATAAAAACACAGTGACACAAACACCCACAAACAAAACAAACCGACAGAAATATATACAAACATTAATAAAGAGACAGAACCACAGAAACAACATGCATACACATAAAATTGCTACCATATGCAAGCTATCTTGAATTGCAGTATTTTGTTATGAGTTACATGTACTAGCTTATCAACTAAGTAATCAATAATTAACTCATACACAAACTCAACCAATAAATTGAATCCAAGGAATCAGCAGTCTTTGCTAAATTTGTCCAATTTATTCACATTGTGCAGTTAGTATCGGCCATCAAAATACAAGTGCAAACTCCATTAGATGGTAGACTTCCTCAGAGCGTGGAGTGTGCTGGACTCACTCTTGTTGAGGATGGTGGGGCTGCTGTCGTAGCCCCCGAAGGTGTCCGCTCTCCTGGGCAGAACCCCGGAGCCGCTGCCCTCCTCCGGCCGTGGGGCTGGAGCCTCCTCCCTCACTCCGGACTGCAGCAGGTTTTGCAGGTTCTCCACTGGGGAGGAAGAGACAGTGAGGGAAGGTCAAAAACTGGGACAGAGTGGACAGTTCAGAGGAATAGCAGTAAATTCAACAATGCTGATATGTATTCATTCATTTCAGATCTGCAGTAGGGAGTGCATACACATAAAGTAGATATTCAGACACACAGGTGTGTAAAATTCACACAATTTCATGTTTCATGTTGTCCTCTCTGGCTGTATCTAGACACATGTTGTGTTGTGTTGTGGAGCTCTGTCGCACCCTCAGTGATGGCTCCTTTGAGCAGAGTCTCCCCCTGCTGGAGATCGGAGGCGTCTCCTCTGAGCAGCAGTCGGGAACGTGACGCCGTGTCCTCCAGACCTGCCACTGACTCGGCCATGTCCGCAAACAGCTGCAGCTTCTCAGTCAGAGCCTGGACGATCACCGCGTCCTTCTGGCACAGACGCTCTAGAGCGGGGAGGATGAAATGGAAAAGGATGAGGATAAGGATCCTCAAACAATGGATCAGGGTCCAAAATGTGTCACAAGCTTACTTCTGGTGCATCCCTACTTCAACTGTTGTTCTTTAAGAGCCTGGCCTCCAAAATGAGAAAATACATTTTTCATGTGGGTCCCTGACTGAAAAAGTTGAAGAACCCATGGGATAAGATAAGTGGTAGAAAGGAAAATCAAAGCAACCTGTAACACTTTTAGGATTAACATGGTATGTGTGCACCCCCTAGTGGCCATGTATCGCTAATTTTCCAGGGCATTCCTTTACGTCTGTGGATGCTCACTGTCAAGTTGTCTGCAGTTACCTTGAAACTCTTTGAACCTGGCAGCTCGTGCCTCTTCCTCCTCACTGAACAGCCTCTCTTCTGTATGTGGACAACTAGGGAAAGAAGGAGAAATAGAGGCAGGTTGGGTGGTGGAGAGATCATTTTCAGACAGTTTTCAGTTTTGAAATTCCATGCTTTCTCCACAGCTTAGCTCTTGGCTATATTTGAAGATTTTGGTCAGTGTTCAATATGATCCATGATGATAGTGTTTGGGCAATATGACTGTCAACTATACCATATCATTGTATCACTGAAGATTGTTATTCATAAGAACAAATATCACTATGTGTAAATACAGTGGGTCTACATCTACATAAAATTTGTATTAATATGTGTGATACAACTAAACAACATTTTTCAAACTCCAAGACCTGGAAATTATTACTTCCACTTTCCATACTTCCATTTTCCATACTTTTCAGGACGTTCAGACCTGCATAGGGATCCTGGATGAGAGTGTGTAAGAGTGCTGTCTGAGTAATAAATGGAGGTGTAATCAGGAGAGCAAGTAGGCGTGTCCCCCCTTAAGCACAGAATCTCCCTTCTCGGAGGAAGTGCAGCTACCTCTCAACAGCTTGCCGTATGTTTGTCATCCAGGTGTTTCGCTCTTCCTTGGAGGTGGTGTGGATCTCGTACATCTCCGGCTCATTAGAGGAGGCGCAGATGAGGAACATGGCCTTCTCCTCATGGGCCACCTCCCTGACAATCAGCTTCTGGAGAGAGATCACTGACGGTTTGTTGTCCTGGGAGGGAGTGGAGGGAGAGGAAGGGGGGAAAAGAGAGCGACAGAGTGAAATAGACCTAGAAGTATAACTGTGCATTATTCAAGTACTCTATGTTTACTTTACTGTTTTTGTGTGACAGCTCATGGTTACTCTGACAGACAGATGAAAGATAAACCACTCACCACTGTAGAAAATACATATCGCTGGTCCTTCTCTTGTAGCAAGAGTAACACATCTGACAGCAGCACTGCAAGAATATCTGGAAGGACAGAAATCAGAAATGACATTTCTAGTCTTCAGTCTGCAAACTGGGAAAAAGGCAGATGAAAACTAGCGACACATGTAATGCTTTGATGTACAAGTAGACTTTTTGCATGTTAATTTATTCCAAAACAAGGTAGAGAGGACTGGAATGGCACATGCTAAAAGTCATAATCACACTACTAAACAGTACAGCAGTGAAGCATCTTGTATTGTGGCAGTACCCTTGAGTCTGCCGGAGGCGGCTTTCCAGTTGACCGTTCCCTCGCGCAGCAGCCGTCTCCGGCCCTGCGCCAGGTCCTCCCTGCGGAACACTCGGCCATCTTTGATTTTGCCCAGTGCCTTTGGCTCCATCTTGTTGTAAATGTCTCGGAGTCGCGAGGCCTTCTCATGGAGGTTGACGAGCGCATCCACCTTGACGATGGAGTCTTTGATCAGACCCAGCGCCCGTGTCAGCTCCTCGTGCTCCTCTGTACCCGCTGGAGACAAAAAAACAAAGATACAGAATACTCTCACTGATTCCACCAGACAACTAAGACTGAAGATATTACTCATATGGGTACACTCTTCTTCTCTGGTCATTATGCAGCATGTCACATGCATTACCTTCAGTGTTATGCAGGATGCGCTCTACTAGTACTGGGTACTTGGTAATGCGCTGTGTCACCAGCAGAATACACTCGGTCACTCCTAACCTCCGCACAATGGACAGGTTGTTGATTTTCTGAAAGGAAAAAGGTGAAAGGCTTAATTTAGAAGACCCATTTTTCAAAAGCAACTTACTGCACAGCAAGTGTATGCATTTCAAGTCTGTCAGATCTTAAGTGGATTCATAATACTGCACTACAAACTGACGCACCGCGGATTTAGTCTCAGACAAAAAAAAAATCATTTAAAAAAAATAGAAGAATGCTAATCAGTCTCACCCGTATGAGGTTCTGGAACTTCTTGTTGTTTTGCAGCTGTTCTTTGTAGTAGCTGACAGCCTCAGTGTGGTGACTGCAGAAATCTCCATAGCACTCCTTCATCCTCTCTCCCATTTCACCTGAGAACTGGAGAACAAAGGAAACTGTCATCTCTGACGCCCAGGTGGCTCACTGTTCAGTTTTAGCAACTGCAGTATGTGTGTCTGCGTTTGTGTGTATGCCCATAGTGCAGCATGGCGTGTGTATGCATGTATAATTTGTGTATCATGTTGTGCATGTACAACATTGTTATATGATGTATGTAAGCATGTGTGTGCATGTTTGTATGGATGTGTATGCTTGATGGCCATTCCCTCCCTACCTGTGCAATGAGTATATCGGCCAGTCTGTGGATGGAGTAGTTCCTGTCGTTGGGCGAGATGAGGTTCTCTCGCCGGCGCTCTTTGAGGCGGAACAGGAAATGTGTGTGGAGCTCCAGGATGTTCTCCAGGCGGGGGAACAGACAGTCCAGCCTGCCTGAGTCCATCTGGAGGTTCTCCTTCAGCTCTCGGACGTACACGCGCAGCATGATCTTAAGTGTCCGCACGTGGTGCATCTCCGTCTGCATCAGCTCTGTGGAAAGGGACACACGGCAATAAGTTATATATATATATATATATATATATATGCTCAGCGGTGTAAAGCACGTATAATGCATAAACAATGATGTGAGTTCAAGACTGGCTGAATGAAGCTGAAATTATCTGAAAAAAGGGGAAAAAAAAGAAAAAGCTTTTTTTTTGTTAAACCTAGGATTCTACCACCAAAAATTAAGATCTAACATGTCTTTTCACAAACATTTAATTTAACACACACACAAATCAAAAATGCATATATCTGAAAAATACTGATGTACCTATCCCTTGTACTATTAAACTAGGGTGAGGACCAGCACAGAAACCTGGCTTTGTTGTCAGTGGAAAAGGTTGGTGAGTGAGTAAATCATTGGGATTATAATTGGGAAGCCTCTATCTCAAATGTTCTTTAAAATCGTCCCATGACACCCAAGGCTTAACACCCTCCCTATACTCACTCTCAGCATCTATCAAAGGCATCCAAAGAAAAACACCACTGGCCTCCACTACTACTAAATACTATGAAACAAAGACATTAGACTCACCATATATCACATCCTGCCTCTTCACCAATTCTTTAGAGTGCTTCTTGACATATAGCTGGTCAACCGCCAAACTCCAGGACTCTGCTTCCAGATCCTGGGCATCTGACTCCAGATCAGCCCGCACCGCTGCATAGTGAGCATCTGAGGGAAGGAGCCAAGGCATCAACAACCATCACACATTACACTGTTAAACTCTGACTGAGTGTTGGTGCCCCCTGGCTGCTAATATAAAAAATGTATTAAAAAAAAAAAACCTTATCCAACTTGACTCCCACTATGCCAATAACTCAATGTTTGGGGCCAGAGTTTAGTGTAATAATAATTCTCTTTTTGCTTGCCCCCTTCCACAGGAGGGTCAGAGGTCAAAGTCAGTGACAGGACAGCGACCCCTGGAGCTAGTAGGGATTCAGTGTCTCACTCAGGGACAGCTGAGCAGGGCAGATGCATTGCAGACATGTGGGATTCAACCTAGATCATCAATCGGTCGCATTAACACTAAAGTGACAACAACTCTCAAACTCTCACAAAGTGATTGATGACACAAAATGAAAACTATTATTACTATTACTATAAATTATAGTAGCCCAAAGGACACCAGGTAACTGAAGTCCTTGGATGACAAAATGCTAACACTTTAACAGAATGGATCCTCTACATTTTAGACATACTGAATGATGATTTTTGCAACACATTTTCCATTTCACATTTTTATACTATTTCACAACATTTTCCTTTACTGTAGATTGTTTATTTCTTGACTGTAGATTGAAGATTTTGGCAGGTTGGATATGATATATGGGGATAGTGACAGGGTGATATCTTTCAGCTGGACTGTTCTTCCAAAAAGCTTTAAAAAAAAACTTTATGTGTAAACCTTTCAAAACCAAAAATTAACCTAAATTTCATAATTTTTCAGACCCATATATGAACTCTGCCAAATACAGGGCTGACCTGAAATCATAATACGCAGTAGATAAATTAGAATGGAAAACCTAAATGTCCTCAATGAGTGAATGAATTGTTATGCAGCATAAAACACAACACATTATTAAAATCAACAGTCAAGGCACAGCAAACTCTCATTTTAGCAATCATTCCACAATTACCACATAAAATAAAGTGTAGTGAGATAAAGTGTCATTGTGTAATATCAGTGAAGTGCTTTGTATCTGTGATAGATCTCACAAGGTGCTTTAAAAACAAGAGAGATTTTTTTTTTTCACTAGTTGGTCCCAGCTATCGCCACAGTCTGTTCAGCTCAGTGAAGGCTGAAGGAACGAATGAGGTCTTAGTGTTCTTTGTTTTAGTCGTAGCACATCTGACAACAGAACATCAAACATGCTGTCCTCTAGCTGAACCAGTGATCTCATTTCAAAAAGAGAATTACCCAACAGGGATCAAGTATCACATTATTATTATTTATTAACAGATGATGTCTCTAATTCTAATGAGTTCATTGAAAAAGGTGCTTGTGAGTAGGATTTTCGCATTGATGCAGTATGTAACAGTACGCACTTCTCTCTTACATGATCATTCTACAGTTACAGGAATAATGGCTGGGCATTATGGTTGTGACCCTTGAACTCCTTTCTGTTGGCTGCTTGTAATGTTTGCAATCTAGATGTTGAAGATTATTCTGCTGTTGCACTCACTGTAAGTCACTCTGGATAAGAGTGCCAGCTAAATGCGTAAAATGTAAATGTACAAACAGACAGTAACCCCAGTGCTCTGCTTCACGCTTATATTTGGAGTCATTTCGACATTGTCAGATTTGATTTTCTGCAATAATCTTCTAATTCCTTCCTGGCGTACTGGTAAATCACGCCTGAAAAGTGGCAGAGAAGGAAAATAAGGAAATGTGTCACCATCTGCTGCTGAGTGGTACAGTATTAGTGGTGCAATAGCTCCTTCATGACAAGGGTGTGTCTGATGGTACAAAACACGCTGTAACACAGCAGCAAGAAAATAAGATGGCTTTGTCTGTGGTGAGCTGCTACCCAGTAAGCCTGTCTCTCTCTCCCACACAGTCAGGCTTAATGAGACAGGGTGAGGTCACCTCTGACTCCCCAAAACACACTCCATACACTCTCCTCCCTGCCTAAAAGAAAACACCTTGAAGACAAAACAACCACTCTGCACCAAGGCAAATGTACAGATGTTAGGACTGGATGGTAGAAGCTGAAAACACTAAGTTATATCAGTACTTCCAACAGATCGGCACCATAACAAATCAAATTCAAATCTCAAGACAATAAAAATCACAAGAGAGTGGAATTCTTTACTTTGGACCTCCGTCAGTCAACTCACCTTCTACGATGATGGACTCGGTGGTGGAGGGAGCAAGGGAAACGGCGTCTTCGTTGAAGCGTTTGAAGCGCAGGGCATCCGTCTCGTCCATCTCCCCTGGCAGGGATCTGAGGGAGGACAACCACAGGTCCAGGGTGGCGTACATGCTGAGACTGGTTTGACTCAACCAAACAGCCTAACCTAACTAAAGAGCCAACATGCGCAAATGCAGGTCCACAGTGGCGTACGGTAGTAATGACACCAAATCAGACACGAAAGAGAACAACCCAGGCAGCTACACGTTTCTTTCCTGATCTCTTTCTTCAACCTGCTTCTCTTTATCTTTGCCTTTCTGTCTCTCTCTCCCTCTCTTCTGCCTTTCTCTGTTAGTACTTTTCCTGTGCCTCTCTCTCTCTCCCTCTGCCTCCCTCTCTCCCTACACACCTTTTTGAGTGATGCGGCAGGAAAAGTACTTCTGAGAACAGTCTAGACTCGGTTTCAAAAAGCTGTTAAATCAGAAAAGACAGCTTGCATTGGTATGTCAACTATAAATACACATCATAGGATGGCATAGAAAAACAGTACTTCAGCAGGAGAGACAGGATTCTATAAATAGTCAGCATTTACATAAACCAGATCCCACAAACATCTTAGGCCCTCAGCAGCATTATAGATTTGAGGGAAAAGATATTTTGTTTTCGTGCTGGTTTGTAACTTCTCTACTGGAAGTAAAAAGGGACACTGATGTCCAGAGGCAACCTTTTAAAACCACTTGCTAAGAGAGGGTACAAATACAAAAACCTATTTCCAACTTGGGTCCCTAATAGAGGAGCGGAGATACTGGTACTGACCCTGAGCTGCTGTGGTGATGGAGGCTGTGGCCAAGGCTGGAGGCGGAGGCCTGAGCGGCTGTGGTGGAGCTGGCAGTGTGGGCGGCAGTCGGCTGAGCAGTTGGTCCCCGCGAAGTGAGGGTCATGCCTGGGGCGCGGGACAAACCTGGGGGGCCATCCACGGCCTGGGCTGAGGCTAGGCCGGACTGGTCCCGCTCTCTGTCCCGCTCTTTCAGCACTGGGGAAAAGAGACGAGAGACAGATGAAGGGAAGGAATGAGAGGAGGAGGAGGGACATGAGGAGAAACAAGGAGAGGAGAGAGAGAAACGAGAAGATGACCAGCGGAAAGGAGAGGAGGACGAGGTGGAGGTAGAGGAGGAGGAGGAGAAGGAGGAGGAGGAGGCGAGCGGTTGCTTGTTCGACTGCTCTCCGAGTCGGCCCCAGTATTTCTTCAGCCATGAGCGAGGCAGGGATCCTAAGAAACGGCAGGTGATCAGGTCGCGGTGCATCAACACTCGCACCCCCACACGTCCAGGTAGATCGTTCAGTGGGGTGGAGGAGGAAGGAGAGGAAGAGGAGGATGGTTTTGCAATCCTAGAGCGAGCTCTGCAGGCTCCCGGGGTTCGGCTACTGCCCTTGCTAACAGCTAGTTCCATCATGGAACTAGCTGGAACTAGAATGGTAGAACTAGAATGGTGGAAGATCAAAGTATATCAAACCATATCAAAGTATGGTTCAATACTAGCAGTACTAGTATTAGTAATAATTGTTGCTAAAGTAGTAGAAGCAGTAAAAGCAGCAGTAGTCTGCCTTCAATCCCAATCAAACTAAGGCTGGGATGGAGATGGAGTCAGGATTGTAGGTGATGCTGTGTGCCGGTCACTGATGTAAACCAAGACAGAGGACAGCAGACCGCCTGGCTTTATACCCGCCCAGAGCCTTTGTGTCTGATCTCATCTGGAAACTTCTAGAAACACGCATGCTCTTTACATTTCTCTCGCAATTTCTGATTCTCCATCACCACCTCCCTCTCATTCTTTTCCCAGTTCCTCCCTCTGCTCCTCATTTCACCGACCCCCTGCTCTAGCTACTGATTGGCCAGTGCAGGACATGAGGAGCAATCAGGTGTGTGTGACAGGACTCCAGCTAGGCAACAGAGAATAACAACTGCTACAGGAGATTAACTTCAGCTGCTGCTGCTGCTGTGGCCACTACTGTCTCCTGTGGGTTGGATCACATGCAGTTGTGCAATTAAATAGGACCTGTTGAATGTTTCAGTTAACACCGATTGCCAATTTCTAATATGGACCACTTCTTAATGAAAGAAATTGACAAATGTCTTTGAAAATAAGAATTTGCAGGTCTTATTTTTATTCCATAATCAGCTGTTTAATTACCACAGATAATTGCCCAGACTTTCTATATTTACTTTGGTCTGATACTAATTAAGACTAGTGTTCAAGTATTACATATTATACAGTATTACATATGTAAAACTATATGTATCCCTGTTCTGCTGGGAATCAAACAAAGTCCAGAGTTCTCCAAAAATAAACCAGAGGTGAATTATGTGAACTGGTCCTAACCAGGTCTAATTATCACCTTCGATCACAGTCTGTTGGGGGCCAATCTCCTCCTCTACACACAAAAGTACAAGTAGACAAACAGACAAACAGACACACACACACACACACACACACACACACACACGCACACGCACACGCACACGCACACGCACACACAACAAACAAACACCCATGTATGCACAACACAAAAACACAGCAAGAGAAAGATACAAGTAGTCCATGCTAAGCTGTCGTCAGGGTTCATCAGAGACACTATTCATCTTGCTAATCCTCTGCAAACCTCCAGAGAGGCAACCAGATCTCTCTAATTTGACACAAAGGGACTGGCAGAATCACTGCACACCCCACAAGCCACCTTTCCACCCATCAATCCATCCTCCCTGCTGTCAGTGGTATTCATTAGGGGTGTGTGTGTGTGTGTGTGTGTGTGTGTGTGTGTGTGTGTATGTGTGTGTGTGTGTGTGCACATGCGTGTTCTATTTACCAAAGTTAGGAGATCCTGAGGCTGTCCTTTGTAGAGAATCTCTCTGTGTGGAGAAAAGAAGAAAGAAAGCATTTATTCGAGGGCAATCTCTCGAGCCCTTATCAGCTGAGTGACAGATTACGAAATGCCTAAAAATTGCCTGCTATTACAGTACTTTTTTTTTTTTTACAGTACTACAGTACTCACAAGGCCAAGGACTTTGCTTCACAAGCAAACAAGACCATCTCCAAAGGCATATTAGTGGACAGAGGCATATAATCCTCTATCGACTTGTTTTTTCATTCGAAAATCTATTGACTGTGCTATTGATACAAAGACTGACCATGTGTGACAGCTAAAGGCAAGTTTTAAATATACTTTGAAGCTATTGATATTTTGTTTACATTGGAATATATTGGTTTATAAATTGTGAGCCAACATGACCTATATTTTAAGGGATCTGAAAGTCACAGATTTATTTTCCATGCATGTCCTACCCTTCGAAAACCTATGTGCATATCAAATTCAAATTTTTATTTGTTACATACACAATCATACACAGTACAATGCGCAGTGAAATGCTTTAGATATATACTCATAATAACTATACTCAACTTCCACAAAGGAAGTTTAAATTAACAATAATACTTTGGAAGGCACCAGGGCTACTCCAGTGTTGTGTTTACCTTATTCTTGCTGCTGCTGCACTCTCCCAGCAGAGTCCTGCAGCTCTTGTGAACGTTCACAGCACAGTCTGAAAGACAGCAGGATAGGACAGAAACTCAGAGACGCTGTAGCAGTACCTCAGTGGATTTGGTTTGCTTGCACCCACACAATACAGATAGTAGGGAGGTCAGGAGCTCACTCTCTCTCTCAGTTTGATTCTGTAGCTCTGTTTGTTCATCTGTCTGGAAAACAAAGCCACACTGAAGGGAAAACTGCTGTCAGGTTTGGATGGAATGACATTTAGGCTGATTAGCAGAGATACAAATCAGAGTTGTTTTGGAAAAACATACAGTGGGCTACTGGGTTCTCCTCTCCATGATCAGCTTCCTTGCTAGGTGGAAAAAACACCGGAAGAAACCAAACCACTGAGCCTCACAGACTGGCTACATACTGTATAAGGTAGGTAACATAAGCCTTTCCCAAGGGACTTGGCTGGCCAAACAAATTGCGTTATCACTATGCAAAGCCTGAACCCAGCCCAGCCAGGTAAATCCAGGCTTATGTGGACAATAAACACATGGACTTCAATGCAAAACACAGAGCAGCTATGCTATATGGAGATTGATCAGTGGAGGCAGGGGTGGATGAGTTGGCAATTGCCTGGTCTAATGCAGCAATTAGTGAGAAACAGCCTTTATCTGGCTGCACCAAGTGGGTCACTCAATACTGGCTGTGTGCTTTAAGAATAAATAGAAAGAGTGGCCTTGCTGTGTGTGTGTGTGTGTGTGTCCTAACAACTCATTAAATCACTCACCTCTTTGCAATGGTGCATGTGTTTGTGTGTTTTTCCATACATTAAACATATCACATGGCTGTAGGCACGAGGCAGTATGGTGATTGTCTAACCCTCCAGGTTGCATGGCTTGTTCACAAAGATGGGGCTCCTCTGAACAATACAATGTAAACAACATGGCCAACACTAGCAGCTTCCACTAACTGCTGCGCTGCCTACTGTAAAAGCTTCCTATTGCCCCTCCCCTCCCTTTTTCCACCTCTCTATGCTTCCTATTCTATATGTTTGAAGTCAATACAAGACAAAGGGCACTAGCACAAAAACAACAAAATTCTTCCTGTATGGTAAAAGCATGAAGTGGAGATGGATTATAATTTTTGTGTGCATGTGTGTGTGAAGGTAGTAGGCCATTAAGATTAGCTGCAGACATAGTATATGTAGGTCTTCTGTATTTAAGAGGACAGTAATTGTAATCTATATTAATTTACCACTTTCTCTCACCCTTTATATCTAACTAATTTCCTCTATTATTTCCATTTCATTCTCATTCTCTATCCTAACCCCCCGCTCTTCCCCCCTCTCTCTGATAATAAATAAACATTGGCTGGCTGAGCTGAAGGAAAAGAAAACAGAAACTGGCTTCTGAATAATCTTCACCACTGCTGCCGTGTCGCTTTTTGGCTTGGGCTCAACCTACAGTACACCACACTGAACTGTTACATTTAGTCTGTGCTTCATTACAATGTTTCTGCACAAATTTAGACCAACCCAAACCCCATTTGGCAATCTGTAGGCCTACACTCTGCTACTTCTCATCCCGATATAGACACTGAGTAAGGCATAGCTTGCCAAAAAGCACAAATCTACCCTCAAGGCAAAAAACGAACACAACCAACACTTTTTGAAATCTTACTCCTTTGGATCAGCTATTTATCTTCAGATTACACTCGTTTTTGCTCAGTGATACACATTTCTTCTTTGTAAATGCCAGAGAAAAGATTGTTTTTTCACCTTAAGGAGGAGGTTACGGGCACTGAACCAGTCAGTAAGCCAGCCAACTCATCAGCAGTCAAGCAGCCAGATCCAGAGGTAATTTTCCACCTCGCTCCAACTAATGTGTGAAATTCCACTCTCTCTGCCAGCCAGGCTCATTCAGACAAAAGAGGAAAAAGCACAATAGGCCTTCAATGTCTAATTAAGTCTGTCAAGCCAGTACATCTTCTACCCATCTTCATCAAAGACCGAGCTCACTGACTGGGCAAAGCTGGGGAAAGTCATGCTATAAACAGGAAAAGATAAGAAGACCTGGGAGGTAAGCAGATCTAGACAGAGTAAAAAAACCACAGCAGTCCTTCTCATTGTGACAAAGTTTGCCAAAGTCACATGGAGTCATCAGTGAAGAAACCAAAACTAAGCTACTACTATGAGAGGAATGTGTAGCCTCGCTAATCATACTCATAAACTGCATTCAAACAGAGTTATTGCTAGATGGAAGTAAATGAAGCTAAACAAGAACACCATGTTCACTGATAGTAGCAGCGCATCTCAGCACTGACTCACTGTGGCTACAGACCACAGTAGTGGCAAAGTGAGTGATGATAGGAGAAAATAGACCATAAGGCTGCAGCAGATAGTCACGGCCGATAATATAACTAAGTATAACAGAGATCAGACCTCAGATCAGTTTTAACTTCATTTCACGTCCACTTTGAATGAGATGTCAAGTGGACCTAGTGGGTGATCCTAGACCAGCTCTCCTACTCTTGAGCAGTGTGATAAATTCCCAGCCAAGTGCGGTCAGTGTTGTGGTTTGGAGCTGATGCACGGGACAGTCGGCCCCCATCAACACCAGCACCACACCCTACATCTGCTGACTGACAACTACCCTACCACACAGGAAGCAGATATGTGGTGCGAAGTGTACACTTCAGTGAGTGACTCAATGAGCTGTGGGTGGAAACAAGGCCTCGCTTCACCCTTGTGATTAGCAGAATGACAGGTGTGCATTGTTTTCTCTGGCTTGTCCTGTGTGGGAGAAATAGAGAGTAACGGCCGAAATACATGGGTCACGTAGGCGGGGCGGAGCGGGGTTTTTTACCTGCTACACAGACTCCGTCTTTGTAGTGTGTGGTTGCATGGTTTTTTGAGGAGATATCAAGTAGGATACTTTGGTTTGGTTTGGAAGTATAGGCTATATTAACTGGTATTGAATTAATTAACTAGATCGTTTTAACTACAGGATCATGGATACACATTGATTTGATTGATTTATTTTAATGTGCGATGTAAAAACACCCACAAGGTTGCTCTGCTGCGTCACATTGCCTCTGGTACAATGAGGTATTTATTTTAAACATTTTTAAACAGATTGTACTCGTTTTTTACACAGTTCTATGGAGTTTTTACCTGTTTGAGGGCCGCGTAGCCGCGCGTAGAGGGGAAAAAATAGACCAGACGCGCAAAAATAGAGATGAGCTGCGCGATGCCCGCGCGGGTGCGCGCGGCTTCCGTGGTCCGTGTAGCAGCTTCAGTTGATTATTATGGACGCGCTCTGTTGCGGGCATTCCGCGGCAGACGTGACGCGCCGCGTCCGTGTCCCATGTATTTCGGCCGTAAGCTGCAGGTTGCTCTGACAGAATGGCCAACTATCCCAGTTTACATGCATTAGACCTGACCTATATCACAACAGGATAGGTGAAAACATTACAATCGCTCATATCAAAGCAAGTTAAAATCACCTGTCAGTTCTGTTCCTTCCCTGAAGAAAAAATGTTCTGGCTTGTGTTATCTTACTGGAAGAGACTGGAACCATCAGAGCTCCAGATAGCAAAGGGCGGGTTCTTCCAGGCAAAACACTCTCAGGTTACCTCATATAAGCAGATAGCCTACTTTATAGCCTTTTTCTGATCATATAAAGTACTGAAGTAGACCCTCCTAATGCCCATTAGATATTAAATAACCAAAACCATCAAATGCAAGACTACAGTGTGGCACTGTAGTTTTTGTAACATTAAATTTGTGTAAAGTTTTGTTAACAATAGTCCAGCCTAGCTCTGAAACATGGGTTTCTTGTATTCATCATAATAACTAGAACTTATAATGCATGTATGCAGTGATTTGCTTGGGTCAAAGCATCTGATACCATATAATGTGGCAGTCTACTGTTCAAACACCACAACTTATTCAGTTAAGGTGTATAAGGAGTGGGTGAAAGGTCAGCCTGTCCTCTCTGCTAGCCAACTAAAGTTTCAGCAAACTCACCATCTCACCCAATTATTTCATCTTATACACTGCAACTTTGCACAATGTAGTGCCACCATTTTTGAAACCAACTTGGAGGAGAATCAATACAGTAACAGTATAGGTCTATATTTCCTGTGTTCTCTTCACACACACTGTCTTATTCTTAAAACCAAGTTAAGACCAGCTTGTCGGTCCTAAGTATCCTATCCAATCCACAGAAATAACCCCCTACTTCAATTGGTTGCTACAGGAAAAGAGGTCACAACAACTGTTTTGGGGGCATTACTTTCTTACATAGCAGCCAAAAACTGACATCACCAGCTTCCTGTGTGTATCTGTGTGTGTGTGTGTGTGAGAGAGAGTGAGTGAGAGAGAGAGCAGTTCGTCCTAATTCAGTGCGACAATATGGGACAAAAACACCAACACTTGGGGCAAACTCTGAATCAGCCAGCCAATATATGACATCATCCAATGAAACAGGAGAACTTGGGGCTTAGGGAGCTGTTTACTGAAGGAGGCAAAACATCTCTATCAATCACATTTCCCAAAAAGTAGGGCCATGATCGCCATTACAGGCCAGTAGCGTATACAAAATATCAATACTTCAAAGAGTGGCTTGGGGAAAACTCGAGACAGTGTTTTGAGGCAGACACATATCTAGGCCCAAATAAATGCTTTAGAATCCCATCTAAAAAAGTCATATCTAATATAAGAGAAATTGTTTTATATTCTACTTTATTTCCCCTCTGTTGATTAGGCCCCTTGATGGAGCAGCCTGTCTGTTCTGTCCTATGTACCCTAACCAGTCCACCTGACTAGTCAGGCAAATGGACAATAAGACAAGCAGACAATAATGGTAGCTTATAGGTATAAAATAGACAGCTATGCAGACAATAAAGATGGAGAATCTACTGCGAGGTAGTCAGTGGAGACAGGCAGGCAGCCAGACCCCACATCATGTATACGCAGACACCCAGAGACTGAGAGAGGCAGGCATGTTGGAAGGCAAATCAGTGATGCATGGAGAAGTGGTGTGCTAACAGGGTGAGATGGGTGAGACCCGGAGTCACTGGAGTGGGCTGTTATGCACTGGCAGACCTGCCAAGCACAATTAGCACCATGTGACCCAGTCAGAGAGCTCAGAACAGAGGTGAAGAGAGACAGGCTGAATGGTCAACCCTTAGCCAAGGGCATACTGCCTGATGCCTTTATAACATTGGTACAGGGCATCGCCTGCCCGGCCGAAGAATGGCAAGAATTTGACATTTAAGAAAAGCATCATTTAACATACTAAAGATTGTGCAGATTAACGGTCAATACCTAGCTAGCTGCTCGATTCAAATTAGCCAGCTACTATGAGGCACACAAGAATATACACCTGTAACTGTTTACACTATGTTTACACAACGTTTAACACTATGGCAGATGTAGGCTAACCTAAACTTATACACTTGAGAGAATAGCTAACAGAAGTTTTGCTAAAGAGAAATGCGTTTTTACTACCGGATAGTAAACAATGTTTGAATTTCCTTTATTGCTCTATGAGAGGCTGAACCTGACAGCCTTCGTTTGGTCTACTACTAGCTAACTTGACTTAAATAGCTAGCTTTCCAGCTAGCGGCTAGCAATCACCTGTTGAGCTACAAGAATTGAACTGAGTCTGCTAAGCAGCAGCAAAGACAGACTATTGAAAAAGTAACTGGAAGAGCGGTGAAATGCGTCATTCAGAGATAATGACATATACACAATGGGAATATTTTGTTCAGCTCTATATACTATTAATGAAAGTTAATTAAAGATAACTAGCTAGCTACCTAACCTTGTTTTGTTTAGACAAGCGGGGTGTAATATAAATCTAGCACGCAGGCTAACAAGCTAACTGGCTAGCAAACATTAACGACTGTAACTGGGACCTAATTGGGCCAACTACTAATGAACCCCACTAAAAAATAGTTGGCTTTCCACTTGCCAGCAAACGAACATAAACATGACATAATACCAAGACAAAAGTAGCAAAATGCCAGGAATGATCGGCTAACATTAGCGTTAGCTGGCTAGCTAGCGGCCAGGATGTCTGAAAAGTCCATTGAGCGAAACAACGGGAGTTATCCACCTGATCCCGCTTGAGACCAACACTACAGTAGCTACTGCTTACCGTTTCAGTAAGACCCAGTATTATCTTAATCAGTGATATCCAAAGGGAGATGTGGTCTGTCCATAAGCCAGAAAAATCAGTGCAGCCACTGAGATCAATACAAGCAAGTATTCCACACTCTTCGTTTTGTCCAGTTTTGTGTCCTACTCTCCACTGGGAACAATCTCTGGCATACAAACGACGCATTCCACAGGCTGATTCTAGGCTGATTCCCCCCAGGGCTTGGTTCAAATTAAAGGGACACTCACTTGTTTTCTCACGCCTACATATAACAATAACACAAGTGTCAGAATTTAGAATTTATTCACAAGTTTATAATTTTCAACAGCCATGTTTGATGAATGAGGAATTGTCTCAGAGCGAGAGGGATAGAAAGAGGGAGAGACAGAGAGTGAGAGAGTGTCTGTGTGTGTGTGTTTTCTCACTGGTTACTGGTTAATGTTAAATCAAAATGTAGCAGTGCGGTCTTAAGCACTCTGGATGTGTGTGGGTGCCTTGTACCTTTTGAAATATGCCAGAACAACTTTGTTTAATAAGCACACTAATCTAAACAGTCATACATTATATTCCCCCCTGCCAGACTGCAAGATTTATGACTGTTCTGGAGATATTATGGCTTTTGTCTCCCACAGAGCAGAGTGAGCTAGACTCAAACTTATTAGGCTGCAATCATGTTTGTGAAATAATGAAGTAGAAGCACAAAATGAGTAAGTGCTCCTTTCCTTACGCTGTTGAGACTAAAATATAAGGATTTGAAAACTGCCACTAAAGTACCACTTCACCCTACTGTATGATACAATTTACCAGTGCAGACCAAAGAAATGAAATGACACTAATATTGAGAATAGTTGTGTTTCCTTGTTCTTTGTTGGAAAGGTGATATGAAATTGATACCGAAACCAGAGCTCCTCATGGCAGAGAGTATCCCTTCTGTTTACAGATAGTCTCTCTGAGGAGGATTCCCCTGCAGCAGACCACGTGGTCTACGGGAAGAAGTCTCTGGATTACGATAATGTCAGCAGATGTGTGACAGAAGCCCATGCAGCTGACCAGACCTGAGTGTGACTGTATGATGTGGATGTGCTAAAAAAAAAAACCCCAAAAAGCCTGTTTTGTTTTGAAAGCATTAAAATCACATGCTCAGATGGAGAAACCTCAATCATGCACTTATATTAAGCTTTTTTTTTCAAGAACAATGCAGAGAGTCTGTCTTTAACTATAGTGAGTGCAGTTTTATTCACCTGTAGCATATCTCTTCAAGAAGAATTTTAGCTATAGATCCAGGAAACGCTATTTCAAGAAACTATTTCAAGAAGAAGAGTTATTTTCAATTAATTTTGGGATAACCGACAAAAGAATAATTGTTGTTTTTGGTGTGCGTGTGGAGGGGGGTAATGGATCTTGTGCAAGTAATTACAATATAGTTAAACTCGCTAATATTGTGTAAATGTGGTATTAAAGAATATGTTCAGGGATTTTACAAGTCACGACATCCACACATTTTCCCACCACTCTTTTAGTTTTTGAGAAAACTGTCTGACCAAACTTAATCTCTCAAATCATATAGAAGCACAACCGTGTGCATGTATTACGTACTGTAAAAGCTGTAGTAAGAGTAAAAATAAATAACAGAACTATTGGAGAAGTCTATCGGTTTTTATTTGAATGCCTTGGTTCCCCCTTGACCACAAGAGGATTCTTGACAGATTAAAAGGACCACAGTCAGTTTCAGCCAGACGTAAACACAAACATGAAACCCTTTTGATCGCTTCATTGATCAAAACTTTGTTAAAAACAAACAAAAAAAACAAAACAATACCAAACCAGTACTTATGTGAGAAAATATTTTAATAATTTACCTATGAGAGATAGGTAAATTATTATTCCTAGTTTGTCATGCAGTCTATATTCCTGGATCAGTGTTTTCCCCCTGTACCCTACTCATCGCTGCCTGCACCAAACACACAGGGCTGTTTCATGTGTCTTTCATCACATACTGCAGTGCTTATCAGCTGAACTGCAGGCTGCATAGGAGTGGTGTAAGTGTGTCAGAAAGAGGAGCCGGGGGGTGTTGAAATGTCCTGTACAGGTCTGCTTCATGAATGGATGCATGACAGTGTTGCTGCTTCGACATAAAGTGCTTTCTCAATGTAAAAGCTGCTCCAACAGGCAAAAGAAATGAGAAATGTGAAGAAGAACATCAGAAGAGCAAAGGCTAAAGTGTACTGTGCACTGGTAACAACAACTGTCAGAAGATGGTGCTAAAACAGTAGTTAACAAAATCAAAACAAGTGAGCTGGTTAGGATCTACAGCAGACGCTGCACCAATGAAACACTGTGAAGAATGCAAAGCAGCGAGCTGTGCGCAAGTTCAGCGTGGATAAAGACTGCCGCTTTAGTATGAAATACTTCACAGGTTCAAAGTTCAAATGCTGTTTAAAGAGGAACTGAAAGGGAACAGTGTCTTCCCTTCCGGAGAGAGAGAGACAGAGAGAGAGAGGAGCAGAAGAAAAGCCAAACTGAATACAGGGCCGGTGCCTACTGTGTGATTATCACATCCACGGTTATGACATAGTTGTGAAGAGGAAGTGAAGACGTACTTGCTATGGTCTATACTGTATTGTAGGTGCTGTATTCTGATACATAACAATGATGTCAACAAGTATATTAAAATATCACAAGGTCAGAAATGAAACTGATGTATTACACCCAGTGAGGAAGAATGGTTGTGTTTGTGTGACTGTGTGTGTGTGTGTGTGTGTGTGTATGAGTGGCTTTGTCTGTCTGTGTGCCTGAGTGTATGTTTTGTGCTCTGATAAGTGAGCGAGTGAGGCAGCATGTGTGTGTAAAACTGTACTAGAGTTGGTGTGTGAATGCAACACCTGTGCTAGGGTGTGAGCGAGAAAAACAAGCGTGGGAGAGCCTGTGGGGTTACTCACTCATGCACTGCAGGCCATGCTTTCTCTGCAGGGTCTTGCTGCACAGTGAGCAGGTGGCACAGCTGGAGAAAGCGCCTGGCACCAACTGATGCCCGTTGCTGCTGCTGCAGCACACTTTATATCTCTCTTTGGGCTCCCTCTCCTTCTCCTTCTCCCTCCCCTTCTCTCTCTGCTGCTCTTTTTCTCGGTTCTTACCCTGCAAAGAACAAGAAGAGCAAACAGAGAGGGATGTTTGCGTTTGTATGCAAAAGTGTGTGTTCTCTTTCACTGCAGCACGTATTGCATGGCTGGGTGTCACATCGCATAACTGTATCAGAGGCAGGGTATGTGACAGGGTTTGTCTAAGAAGATTAGTGTGTAGTGTGTGCAACAACATGGATGCCAGTGAACTGTTTACACTCAAGGATTTTGTCTTTGTGATATTAGGAAAGGATACAACAATTCAAATCACTGTTGTGCATTGTAGCTTAAAATGTGTGATGGAACTTTTTGCCCCATGGTTCTTATTTCTTAGCTCTTGAAGAAATTGCAATGCTTGGAATCCCACATTCAGCAAACAAACAATTAATTTAGCCATCATATGCCAAATGCAACTCAGGCAACATGGTGTATTTAAGTAGCACACAGTCAGTGACAAAGTGCACCAGTTGTCTTTGGTTTAGATTTACCTTGTCCTTATTGAAGGAGCCAGTCACCCTGTTCCTCAGAGAGCTGAGAGTTCTCTTCACCTTGGTGCCTTTCTCCACCTTCTCTGTACGATCCTCCTCTTCCTCATTCCTGGTAGAAGAAGCAGAGGATGAACCACAGCAGTGCACAATATACAAGGTATGGTCAAAATACAGCAAATGCCACCATAAAGAAATCCTTCTGTGTTTTGCTTCTGTTATAGTCTGATCATCTCATCCTCGAGTTTATCACTAAATCATATTTATTCATAATGGTTCGGCTGATCATCTGGACCCTCCTTTTTTATGAGAGCAGTAGAAGAAGCTGCCCCAGATAACATTTCATAATCTCCCTTTAGTGCTCAATTCAGGATGTCTCATGCAAGTCATATGGCTGTCATCATTGTCACACTCTTCAAATCATTAAGTGACCACTTCTACATTACTGTTATGTGCACAGTCATCCTGGAAAACACTGCACACCCAATGCATTATGGGTTGAATGTGATTTGTCTAAATAGTTACTATAACAGTAGTGATGAGAAAATTTATTGGATTGTTTCCACAACAGGAAATGCAAGCACCTGCCTCCCTACACTGTAGTGAGACTTTATGTCAGTGTCTCCTTTGGTTTGACCATATCCTGTTGTTGGTGTTTCAGACAAACTGATCTCTGGCTTTGCTGAACTATTGAAACTCTTCCATGTGTAACGGATACAGATAAGTGAGACACACAGCAATCAATTATATCGCAACAAATTCTGTAGAATTTGATATGTAATTTTCAGTGCCATGACTTGTGTAGATTTCAGTAACTCTAAACTGTGGTAGGCTACAGCGAAAAGGGCAGTACTTACTCATTAGAGAGGAACTCGTACCAAGTAACACTTCCTGAAACCTTGGCCCCTGATCTGTTGTTCCTCTGCTTGGCTCTGTGGAGGAAAAGCAGTCTGCCTAACTTAGATCTGTAAGATCCAGAAGTGTCTAACACAGCATGCTGAAACACTTGAATAAATGGCTTAAATCACAGCACAAGTGTCTCAAAGCTTTAGTCATTCAGAAAAATAAAAAATCTGACAGTGAAATATTCTTAGTCAGCCGTGAAGATAGGTTTCACTCAGTTGGGTTTCACTCCCAGGTGAGTTCAGCATCAACTGCTGAAAATTCATGTAATGTTCCACAGACAGAGCTATACTGTGCCCCATTCCAGAGATATCCTCATGCTGTGTCAGTGCACATACAAACACACATGCAAGCCTTTATGCACGCATGTACTGTATACACACTCACACACACACAGGCTCAGTGCTTCCCCGTGCTCGTGACCTGGCCTGCCCTGCTGCTGCTCCCAAGCCTGGGATGGCGTTTGTACAGTGGAAGGAGCAAGCAGACCTCCCTCTCCTGTTTACTTACCCATGGTACAGCTTTAGCTCCTGCAGAACTTTCTGTACCATCAGCCTAAGACAAACAAGACACTGAGGCTGAGTGGGGGCTGGAAGAGGAGGAGGAGGAGGAGAGGAGAGGAGAGGAGAGGAGAGGAGAGGAGAGGAGAGGAGAGGAGGAGACAACTGCTGGGAGCTGGGTGTCAAACTGTGATTTAGAGAAAGATCCTCCCATGTCTGCTGCCTTCACACTATCCACAGACATACACACACACACAAGCACGCATATACACACCCACACACACATCAAGGGGCCATCTAAGGAGCTGGGAGAGAGGACTGTGGGAGGAGGAGGTTGCAGACATATGACATGGAGCAGAGATGTCAAGAGGGAATGGGGAAAGCCCCTCCGTTATGTGGGAGTTAGATAGCTGTACCAGACTATAACAAGCTACAACTGTAGAACAGTATGTACACTACTGTCCACTACTGAACCATTCAAAAGCAGCAGGTATAATCTCTGAGACAACTCATCGACAGTTGTCTGATGTGAATCACACCAGCAGAGTATCATTTTTAGTTTTGAGAATCACTGAAACTGCTGCCAGTCAGATTGAAGCTTCTTCTGGAATATCCAAGTCATGCCTTGTAACCTAACACAAGGCAGTAGACTGATGGGTGACTGTGCAGACTTACATATGGCTTTGTCCATCAGCAGAATGTAGGTTCTCCTCAGGATCCAGCTCCTCTGCCATAGAAGAGAGACACAAAGACAGAGAAGGAAGTAAAATACGATGTAAAAGCCTCTTACAGCCACCTGCTGAGTGGTAAGCATATAGACTAGACACAGAGACACATGTGCAAACACACATGCAAAATTACATACATATACTGTATACTAATACATATACTGTATGTACACACACACACACACACTCGGACAGACCTCCTGCTGCCCTGGCCGCCTGTTTGGATGTCTCTAGAACACGGGAAACGTGTGCAGCACGTGATTCATCTGTGGCGAGGATCTCTGAGCGGGCGTACAGATGCCTGCCAGGCACACCAGCATCCTGAAAGCAATGGGGAAATTATATAAAAGCAATTTAAAATCATCACATGCGAACTTGATGTGTATTTTCACCCCCCGAAAATTTAAAAGCTGAAACACTCATGACCAAACCCTTTATTTAGCCTTAATTAGTTGGTCATTTATCATTTATTTAACCTTTTATTTAGTCATTTATATTTTTTATTCTGCATTTTCTCAAAGTGCTAGGATTAAATTCTCAATCATTTATTGTATTTATTTAGTGTCCAATGTGCTAACCATTGGGCTAACCAAAAGCTTTATTCCTTTAGGTATCTTAGTGTTGCCATTAGTATTGTGGCTTATTACCATGCTTCTGCCGTTGGCTCTGCGACAGGAGGAGACTTTCTGCATGGGACCATCTGGCTCCTCCCCCTGGCCTGTCCCAAGGCATGCTGGGTAGCCGAGGGTCTGCTGATGGGTGGACTGGAAGATACTATTCTGTTTCTCCTCCTCGTCTTCTCTCTCTCCATCACTGTCCATGGCCTGGGTGTCCAGACTCAGTCTGGCAGAACAGCAGAGACACAGAGCATGATAAAGTTGATTAGCCAATAAAATATTCCTCTCAACCATCAACAAAACAATTACAATCAAATAACACAAGCAGTAAACAATACTTTTTTTTACACAATACACAATATGAAAGCAACACTTTTATTCCATTTTTTCCCTCTGTGTTTACATCTGCAGCAGTAGTGTATCAATGGTTTTTTTTTAATCCCAGTGCACTTACATGCCCTGAAAATGAGTGAGTTGTTCTATTACTTTACTTACGTTTATTTTTGTTTTCCATTTCAGTTTTGTTTTGCAAGAGGTATTTTGGTGCACTGCTCATGTTCTCACACCATAGTAGCCTTGACTGCATTATTTAAAAGCTGTTAAAGAACAACCAACCAAACCACCAAACACACTCAGCTCAGTTATTTAACACAGAGGAGGAAGTGTTCACTGCTATGACCAAAGTGCTATGATCTAATGTGAACTTTAATTCTCTAAATAGCAAACAGCAGACTCTAATTGTAGATATCCCCACAACTTGTTTGTTTTTAAAGTCGCACTGAAATAATAAATGCTTTTTTCACCTTTTTAGCTCATTCTAACTATCTTACCATACACCTATTTGATAATTTATGCTAAAAAAAATATTTTATTGTATTTTCATATCAAACTCTCATTAGATTTACATCCTGGAAAACAAAAAATCTTTAGTGGTGACTTCATCATGTACCAGGAGGCGTATATAGAAATTCCAACCAATAAAACCATCACAGATTTTTCAACAATCATGCCCCTCCTGTCAAATTAAGCTGAATTTCTCTCCCTATAAGTGATATCCCATTGTTTTACACTTTTGAATGATCCCTCTCTGCATTATGTCCCGCCACAGCATCCTCTTTTGACAGGAAATACATCACATTAAGGAAGCAAGATGCTCTAAAAATGCTGGATTGTTATGACAATTTTGTCATAACTGATTCTTATGATTATTATGACAGAGCAACAAATCAATACCTGGTGATAGTGATGTGAGAAGTTGAATTTAGAGACCTATACCACAATTATACTGCTTGTATAATATAAGTGAGCCTTGGGTGTATTTCTATTGATTCTATGGAAATGCTCTGAATTCTTCCCAGCTCTCTGTGCATCCTACCTCCTCCCCAGGTCAATGGGGGACACAGGCACGCCCCAGCTGTGTCTTCGAGAGGTTGACATGGATCTGACCAGGCTGGGGAAGCTGTCTAGGTCTGGCTCTCCATCTAAGTCATTGCCGTGTTCCCATTCAACTCCCTCTGGTCCCATTATCCGTTCTGGTACCGCTGGTCTAGTGGGTTTTGTTGATTCCATGGATCCCAATAGTCCATTCAGATTAATTGTCAAACTAAGCCCCACTGCGGGGTCTTCACAGTCACCGCTGTCGATGATACAGCCTGGCAGTAACCGAGGACTCGGCTGGGTGACCACAAAGCTGGAGTGGGGTTCTTGTGAACCAGGCTGTATGTAGGAGGGGGGTAGTGGTGTGTAGGCCTGAGGGCAGAGTGTGGGCAGAGAAGTCTGTACAGGTCGGCTGATAGCAGGTCTGTCCGTGTTCAGCGACACCACAGTGAGGGCGCTGCTCTCCGGGACTGTGGTTACTGTGGATGCAGTAGACTGTGAAGGCAACACCCCTCCTTCCAGGTCTCTGAAATACTCTGAGTCTCTGAGAGAGGAGCTGAGGCCCAGCAGGTCCTCCACGCTGCTGCCCACCTCTGCACCGGGGCAGTCGTAGTCGCTGACTACTGAACAGGTGTCCTGGAAGTCAGGGAGGAGGGGAGAGGAGACGGGATGGAGCAAGGGAGCAAAGGAGGGAACGGAAGGAAAAGAATAGGAAAAGAAATGAATAGAAATTGGTTGGGTAAAAGATATTCTGAACACCAGCCACATTCCAAAATGCATAACTAAGAGAAAGAAGTTGAGCCAAAGAAGGAATATTCAATTAAATTGAATACATCTTTATTGTCCAGGTGCAGCATAAAAACAAGGAAACACATACTGTACACACACAAATGTAGAAACACAATATATACCCAAACATGCCCCAACCCAATATACATCCACCCAAAGATCAAGTAGTAATACATATTATATTGTGCTTTACCTGGTCGTCATTGGCGCTACTAAAGAACACGTCCTCAGCGATGGAGGCGGGGGACAGTGAGGAGGAAGACCCTGTCCCGGCCACACTGGGGGTGTAAGGCTGGCTGCTGAGCGGGGCACTGGGTGGCCCACAGGACGGACTACATGGCTTACACTCTGACGCTGAAAAATAATGGATATGGGAAGGTCAAATAAATGGGTTGTGTGAGTTTTAAACATTTTCCATATAATGCAATAGCTTCAACGATGCCATATGGAATAGAGGAACGCAAATATAGGAAGACGCAGCTGTACAACACCTGTGTAATCAATTTTGGCGATTGTGTGTGTAATGGAAGAAAGCTCGGTTTCGGCCCCTATCCCCAGCCTCTCCCTGAAAGCTCCTTTACATTTCCATTGCATAAACAGATTCCTTGATTCACATGATGCCACAAACCGCCGTCACCACTGGCAACCGCTCAGTGATCCAGCATTAGTCTCCATGTCAGTGGTGGGGAGCTGGAGCTTATTCCCTCGCTGTGCTTTCAGCAGCCTGTGAAGCTGCTTAATGCAAGACTCACTGCTGCATATACTGAGGTAAATACTCGCCATATGCAGGAGATGGGGTAAGGTATCATATGTTCTAGGTGAAAAGAAGCATTTAGGTGTGTTGTTTTAACATTTGTTACATTTTACCTCGTAAAAACAAAACTTAGATTGTGATTTGACATTCAGGAACGATCAAGACGATCAGTGCCTGTGTTTCTCCCTACACAATGTTCCTATGTGTCTGATGGTATCTGAAGAGTTTATTATGGTGTGTGAGAGTCTCGTGTTCACTGTTAGGGTTTCAGCCGCCATGCCCATCTGAGGAGGGGAGAGCCACTGCTAGGACAGGTTACATAAGGCACGTTTCATAAGGGACACCTCCTCTGAACCCAAGCCTGAGGCAGGTTGGCTCTGCAGGGCCTGATGCAAGTCTCAAGTCTTCAAGACCGAAGTCCTACTTCCTTTCCCCAGGGGAAAAATCTCTGATTTAACTTGACTCGACCGGTGTAAACAGGTATTCTGCAATTTAGCTGCCACTGATCATAGTTACAGTATATCATATCTGTGGTTTCATTAAGGAGGGAATGATGAAAGAGGGCTGCATGTGAGGAGTCACTGAATGGCGGCTTGTGAATAGGAACTTTCTGGACAATAGAACAGAAACAGAAACAGAAACCTAGACCTAGACTCCTAGACAGGCAAGGAGTATAAATTCAGTTGTGGAGCACAGAAAGGAAACTAACTATTTAAAGGTCCAGTGCAATGAGAATTGCATTTATCGATTTCATTTCACAAAGGACCTGTTAATGTACAGTAAAGTTACCCAAATTATTGATATATTAATATAACTGTCAACTTTGTGGAAATTGTTAAAACGTTCTTTGAAAAACTCTCCCTTCGGTTGTCAACAGAATCAAACAGATGTAGAATTCCAGTCTAGTTCATGGTGTAAATGATGTCACCCACATTAGGTTTTAATGAATGCTCTGATTGGTCGACAGTATGCAATATATGTTAATTAGGTGTGCCATAGTCTGTCAGATAATAGCCAGCCAGCTACAGCAAAATGAGCCAAAATATCCATGCCTCCATATAAATATTGTCATGCATTGGAGGCACAATCTTAGGGAAGGTTCGGGTCTCACTCAGTCTTACAAGCTTTGGACCATCTAACCTAACCTGACGCGCCAGATGGTTTGTTACACAGAACCATCTGGGAAGTTGTCCTTGGAAACTGTTTGGAAAAGGGCAGGCACTTTCAAAAAATACTGGGCAGGTGATTGGATGAACCATCTGTCTATCACCATCTAACCAATCAGATCAACCAATCATATGACGTAGTAGGACAGGAAAGACGAAAAAAAAAAACCTTCAGTGTCGTTCTTTGCTCTTCTTTCAATGAAGAAATACTCTCCAGTTCAGAAATAACTGATGTTATAGCAGCATCTACGCTAGCCTCTTTAGGAGCCGCCATTGTTGTGAACAAACAGTCACTTCTCGCTGTCGTCACACCTAAACCACGCCCCCAGCTGCCCTCATAGGACGCTGATTGGTCTGCTCTGAAAAAGTAATGCTCATTGTGTTAGAAATCAACATAAAATCTTTCCTGACTGAGTTGAAATCATTGCACTGGATCTTTAAATTGTCCAGAGACTGAATTTAAATGAAAGGCATGTAAATGAAAGACATGGTTAACAAGCAAATATGAATGAAAACAAAACTGAGAGATTCTTGAGGCTCGATCCAGATTTATATGGGACCCCCCACTCAAGTTAGAGAGGTCTGTCTATGATATCACCAGCAGACAGTCCCCTTCACTTCTATATTATGAAGGTAGAGCTCAGGTAGTGTTGCACAGTGAGATGAAGTGCAGCTTCAGACGGGCCACACTCGGAGTCCTACAGCATGTCCTGTTATAAAGCAGCAGCATCCATCCAGCCAGAGATGCTCTCACATAAACACACAGACAGACATAGATCTATTTTCTTTATTACTAAATCACTGGCTCGGGCCAAGGGGGGGGTGGCAGCGTCCCCGCCGGAGGGAGGATTTGTTTGCGTCCAAATCCCGCTCGTGTGAAGTGTAAACTGAGACACTCGGTGCAGACACCGCTGCACCGCTGCTGTGCTGCTTGATGCTGTCTTGTAGTGCCGCTGTAGCCTTTTATGGTTGGCCTCTCATTTCGGCTAATACATCAGAGAGGGATGAAACACAAGTGTGTGTATGTGTGTGCCCAGGTGCGTGCATGCATTCATTTATACGTATGTGTGTGTGTGTGTGTGTGTGTGTGGCTTCCCAAGTTCTTCAGAAGGGATTTGGCTCTGTCATAGTCAGTTGTTTTCCCCACACAGAGTTTGGCTCCACACATTAGTACAGTACCGCTAACAATGGCTGTACTAAAACTACTGTGTATTGTCATCTGAAATTACTGAAAGTCCCACAATAAGTTGATTTGACAAATCTGTGAGTTGATTTAACCTAAATTTAAATGTATGTTTATCATAAAAGCAGGGTTGTGAAACTGTACTAAAAAATACAAACTGTTGTCAAACTAGATAAACCAGTGGACGCCATGAGGGTGCCGTTGTAAGTAGCCCTCTGAATACACTATACAGTGATGTAATATACAGTTTAATATAGTATTCAAACATGAAATGAAATGAAAGTAAACACAATGTAATTTTTTTCTCAACTTGTTTAAACTACGGCAGCACGAGTATCAGAATATGGTTTATCCTCCATGGTAAGTATGAAAAGAAAATGCCAAAGTTGTGTGCTGCTTCAACACTTTTTGTGTTTACAGCTGATTCAAATGTGCAGTGTAACACCAACAAGTGGGTTTTAGTGTTTCTGTGAGAAAGAGGACATTTCAGCAAATGTGAGGAGAAGGAAATGACAACGTGCTTACCACAAGGCCCAAATACACAAAGCTACGTTACAATCACAAGAGGAACTTGGCATCATATGATACGGTCAGTTGATTACTTACAAGGTAGGAGTTATTAAAAAAAGCCTGCAGATTTACAGGAGGAGGAAGATTTGTCTATAGATATGTTCCTAACAGAGTCGGTAGTACAATAAACACCTTGCTGAGTATGGTTAGGATCATTCTGATGAGATGTGCAGCTGAGACACACACACACACACACACACACACACACACACACACACACACACACACACGGAGCCCATATGTTGCCCTACCGCAGAAACAGCAGACGACAAGATAAAATCACACTTGCAAATCACATAATATAAATATACTGTTCAATACTTTGCTTCTGGGACAAATTGTTTGGATTAAGGTCGCAGTGACCAGTACCTGGATGATTCATGGACTGGTGTACGGATGTAGTGAGATGTGAGTGTGTGTGTGTGTGTGTGTGTGTGACAGATGTTGCTGTGTGTAGGTGAGAGCAGAACACAGAGGCTGTTAGATCTGAGGTCGGATAACACATCAAAACAACTGTCATCTTACAGATCCCCTTTGATCAGATATTCATTACACTAGTGTTTCAAAGCGCTGAGCACCCCACACAGAGCAGTTAAAGGAAGCAGCCTACACAACTTCAATAAGTCTAACGCATTGTATTCCGCTGATGATAACAGTATCAGACAAAGGCCTATGAGAGAAGAATGAAAACTGCAATTGAGAAGTTATTGTTGCTGTGGTGTATAAAGCGCCACTTTTCAAACTTTTTCTCCGTGAACTCACATATTAAAAAATATTTTTTCTTGGGAGTCACACTCAGTCTCATTTAAAAAAACCCAACAACTTTCTTTATTCTACTAGCCCTACAGCCTACAGTGTTTTATACAACTTATCTTACATTACAAGGCCTTGGAAATGCAACGGCAGCAAAGTATAGTCAGTAAAATCATACAAAATGGTAATGTTTTGGTCAATAACAATGAGATGTTGCTGTCTTAATTTAATTAAAGACCCGTTTTGACATTTCTGCAACCCATTTTTGGGTCATCACCCAGACTTTGAAAATCATTGACATAAGATACACGAGGCCGGGGGGATGATGAGAAATGACTCACTGACATCGCAATTAACAAACATTACACCAACAGACAAACT
Organism: Centroberyx affinis; assembly: GCF_046629955.1. NCBI lineage: Eukaryota > Metazoa > Chordata > Actinopteri > Beryciformes > Berycidae > Centroberyx > Centroberyx affinis. The sequence continues at coordinate 482,213 of NW_027282008.1, forward strand.
GCAACCGTTGCTCACCGCAAACCCCAAGACCAACATGGTAAACAACAACATCTATATGGGAAAGAAAACTGAATGAAAGAGACCGGAGTTCAGAAGAAAGAGAAATGAAAAGAGCAAACCAGAGACAGCAAAGAGAGTCAGGAGCGGACTGAGGCACTTATCACACTCTCACACACCATCTCACACAGTCAACCCACGTCCTGGGTTCACATCCAGTCCATGACCTTTTCTGCACGTCATCCACTGTGTGCTATCTGACGAAGCAGAAATGGCCTAAATATTAACCCAAGTATAAAATGAGATTCTGGACATAGTTAGCGTTACCTCTCTTGAAGGACCATCTCTTCATCCAGAGTTTGGAGAAGGAGGGCCAGGAGTTGTTAAGAGGAGAGTCCGCCATGGGAGCAGCGCAGTGGGGAGGCCAGCTGGAGCTGGAGCTCTCTCACACTGGAGCTCCGGCAAGCAGCGAGAAGCAAGAGAGGGAGAGCACAGGAGGGGAGGGGGGTGGGCAGGGGGGATGCCGGGATGGAGGGAGGGGAGTCAGTGAGTGGAAGAGAGAAAAAAGTGTGTGAGAGAGTGAGAGAGAGAGAGAGCGAGAGAGAGAGAGAGAGAGAGAATGTACAAAAGAGAATCCAAGGCTAGGATCAGGGAACTGCCGGCTGGGGATTACCTAACCAAAGACTCCAGTACAGGGAAAGAGAGAGAGAGAGAGAGAGAGAGAGAGAGAGAGAAAGAAAGAAAGAAAGAAAGAAACCAATGTGTCAGAGGTTAAGGCGATCAAGTGAGGAAGAAGGGAGTGAGGGGAAAGTGGGTGATAGTGGTAAGAGAAGTGTGGAAGAGGAGTGGAGCATGAAGGTTTGCTCTGGACATGTCGGCCATTTTCAGTCTATATAATAAAGCTATGGGAGTATGAACCTTCCCTGACTCTAGACATTTTTAAAAGCTCTTTGGATGAAAGGGGGGCAGGTGGATAAGGAGGGTGGGAAAGGGTTTAGAGGTGAAGTGGTGAAAGGTTTAGAGGTGAAAGAGTATACCAATGCATTAATAGAGATTGTCAGGTTTAAGCAGCGAAGGGATATCTGTCGCACTGTTTCTCAGATCTGCTGGTAAAGGTTTGAAAAGCAAAGTGACGCAACTGAAGTCTTTCAAAATGCAAAAACAGTGAAAGTTGAATGATCAGCACAGGGGGAGGAGGTGTTAAGACACCTCCTGCTAGATCTATTAGATGTAGAGCTATTATCCTTGACAACTGTTGCGACCATTGCGCTTCTTAATTTGCACAAGTGTAACCATCGATGACTGTCAAGTTCAGCTCACTGCACATCAAGTGGAAAAGTCTCCTTAATTTCCCACAGACAGAGGAAGCAGCGGGCTACACTAGCTGAGAAAAGGAAAGTGGAAATGCATAAAGAAAACCACAATTCTTTCTGTTTTCCTCCAAGAAAGTCTACAGAACAATTCAGATAATGCCTAAATACATGCATTTAAATGGCAAATGTGTAAATGTGTATATGCAGGCCCTAGTAAACCTGTCATGAACCACTTGGAAGTATATAATGACACAAAACTTCTTACTTACATTCAGGCTTAGGCAACAGATGACAGCATAAATCCCATCTATTCACAAAAAGGAGCAACAGCGAGGAGCAGAGATCGGACAAGTCCTGTAGGTCTGACTGCGTTGTGTGTGTGTGAACGTCGAGTTAGTCCTCACACATACTCACACACACTGCACAAAGCCAACCACAGGATCTCAACGCTGCTTCCTCTTTCTCTCATTCTCTCTCTCTGTGTCCCTCCAGCTGAGGACGTAACGTAACTCACATACAGATTGTCACACATCATCGTTGCCACTGGCAGCACACAGTCTGAGGTAACACACACTTACGATGATCACACACACTTGAGCCACTGTGGCTTTTACCCCCAAGTCCTTTCTTAACAATGATGCACCTATAGACAATAAACCTGTTTTTACCTCATAGAGTTTGACACTAGATCATGTTTGCAGCTCAGATGGATGTCATCATCCAACCACACTAAACACTCAGCAGGGTGTGTAGTCATGGTTAAATACTCCAGGTACACACACAGACTTATCACTGAGATGAAGTGTTATCTCATCATCATCACCTGATCTGTAGTTTTGTTCTCTTGTTTCTCAGAGCGTTTGCAGCCCACGCTCCGCTGCACGGCCTTGAGAAATGGGGTTAGGAGGAACTTGCTGCGTTGGTCGCGGTTTAACTCACGACGTAACTTCAAACCTCGACACAGACTCGCTCCTTCATTATCTTTCACTTTGAGATCTACAGTACGTGTGTGAATGAATACTGAGGCCGGACATGGACAGGTAGACGAGACTACATTGTTTTCCCCTGAGACACTCGTAGAGGCAGTGTGAGGGGGTAAAGGTTACAAATGAATATACGTTTGTTAGGGGAAGCTTCACCAGGTGTGATACCACTTTCTGAACGATATAAACAAGTGGGAATAAGGTCTTATAGAGGTTGAGTGGAGGGAGACATATAACATATTGGTTATATGTATATTTTGTGCTGTGGATGAATGCATTCTGAAAATCTCTGCAAAAAAAAATAAAAAAATGAATATATCACATCAACATTCTGATTAAAACTGATGTGGTGCAGATTTCTCTTTTCATTACATTCTTTCCTTTCTGGTTGCATTATCATCTATCTAGGTTGTTGATATATCAAAAGCAGATCCAACAGCACGCTCAAGAGGAAACTAGCTTCAACTGCAGCAGAGGGAGGGGTTAGGTGAGGGGGCAGAGGCAGACTACATGGAAGAGGAGTGAGTTTATCACTACGGGGTTGCAGGATCAAATCCCTGACTGGCGGGCAAAATGTGGGGCAGGGAAAGAGAACGAGAAACAATGTTCACCTCCCTCACCAACTACTGTCAAAGTTCCCTTAAGCAAGGCACTTATTTGCTCTGATGGAGTGTTTTTCGGTGGCAAACAGAAGGCTGTGGTTGTGCTGGACAGCTTTTAAAGTGTGTGTGTGTGTGTGTGTGAGAAAAAGAAGCAGGGCGGTACTGAAAAAGAGCATGCACCCTCAGCAAAACTATTCCCTGGTTATGTAAAAGTTGAAAAAAAATTGGACCACATTGGACACTAACCCACACTGGATATTTCTGGTTGTGGTACAGAGATCTGAAAGATATTTAATGTTATTTACAGTGAAATGTGTGGTGGGGGTAAAAAGAAAACAAAAAGCTAGTAGACTAGAAAAGACGAGTAATTGTGTTTCATACCTAAAATTCTGGCTGTATGCCACAGTGCATGATTAAGGAGTGCGAGAAGACACATATTCTCCAATAATTTTATTCATAATTTTAATATAAACAGTTAATTGTTGAATAATTTACACACAGCAAGATTTTTATTTTCATATCATTCCAACATTTTCTGTACATGTCACTGCTTGGCTCTCCTTTGAAAACATAGAAAAAATAAATTGTCAAGCGTTTATTTAGTCATGGCACATTTTTGATCCTGTACAATATGCATGTATTTCTGTTTGCATGTTTGTGTGTGTGTGTGTGTGTGTGTGTGTGTGTGTGTGTGTGTGTGAATATGACGATATATGTGATACATAAAGATAATGGCACATTTGGATCCAGTGTGAGGGATGAAGCGATCTCTGTGGTTGTGGGCTGGGTTTTTGACATACTGTACATACACACATTACACACCTGCCGTCCGCACACGCACCGATGTTTCAACATAATGTATACACAACATCTCCCAATTAACACATCAGCATATTTCATTGACAATAAATGACATTACGCTTAATAAAAAGAGGTATCCTGCAAGACTACACACAGCATTCTGGGGACCACCTATGTGCACCGAGAGAGAGAGAGAGAGAGAGAGAGAGAGAAAGAGAGGGAGAGAGAGAGAGAGAGAGAGGGAGAGAAGGAGAGAGAGAGAGAAAGAGGAGGAGCAGCGATCAGAGAACACAAAGAAAGCCATGGTAAAGACTTCAACCGAGGACAACACAGACACAACTCCATCGATAATAAACAACATACAGCACAAGGGCCAGGATAGAGACAAATACAAGGTGTTGCTGTGGAAACTGGAGCAGACCACTGGACCGACAGGCGAACCAGAAAACACCCGTTAAAACTCTTTTGACTTTGAATTGACTGTGAATCGATTTTGTCGTCTTAACAAACTCGGACTCAAGTTTTTGACCCCCAGCGCTAACACCGCCCACCTAGCCCCCCCCCCCCCCCAAACGAACAAACTAACCCAAGCGTCCAGAACTGTTACACCTTAGTAACACGAGCTTTACAAAACAACAGAACAACATTTGCATGACTTAAATTTTTCCTCATGGGGATTTGTTACATGTTTGGCCAAATTGGTATTTTTTAAACAGTGGTGCGTGTCTCTCATCAATAAAACAACAACAACAAATAGAAACAGTTCATCATCATGCTACTGACAGACATTATTTAGTACATAATTCATAGATAGATGAAGGTGTTTCGTCTTCATACAGCCTCGTTACAAAGGGCCAGGCAGCCGCTTCAGCACTGCCAGCTTTACAGTCTCCGCATCAGACCGGGGTGTTTTGGTTGTTGAACCATCGGTAAAGACACTTTTTTTTTTTTTTTTTTTTTTGCTTTAGCTTATTCAGGATTTCATCACTCATGTTTTCTCTTCCTCAAACAATGTGCAGTGGTCTTTTCCAGTTTTTCACATCAAAAAAAAAAAAAAAAGGAAAAAAAAAAGGAAAAAAAAAACATTTGCAAACTAAACATATGTCTCTTTCAACTTGTCAGAAACAGTGATATTTTTCAATTTCATACAACATTTGCGATAGGTGATATTTGTGATACAGGAAAGGCTTTACGGATGACATGCTGCTGTGATGGGTGGGGGTGGGGGGTTCAGATGCATGACGTCTTGTTGGCCAACATTCAGATCATGCATGGGATTAAGAACAGGATTCATTGTGAAACATTTCAGGCCACATAATGTCTTGTTACACAGGGTGAAGCCCTCAGACCGGAGTTGTGCTGCTCCCGTTAAGTACATTGACAGACTCTACTCTGCTCTTTTCTGTGTAGTGGGGTAGTGTCATGAGCAAAAAAAAAAAAAAACATCTATCTTTTTAATTTTATTTAGAAAAAGTTATATACACATTGATAACAATGTTAAATTCATAATGTACAAGAGTAGTAAAAGTTTACAGTCAGAAAAAGTAATTGTATTTGCCCTCCCTATTTTGGCTAAAAAAAAAAAAAAAAAAATAGAAATCAACATCTCTAAAATGTAATACTTTTTTCTTTTCTTTAAAACAATAATACATACAATGCTTTGTTCTCACCCTGCACTGCGTTACTAGCATGCTCTGTCCAACCGCTTCTTAGGTCATCAGAGTTCAACAAAACAAACCTAAACTTCCCTAAATCAAGTGCTTTCATTTTTCAGGGGGGGGAGGGGGGGATATCTGCTGCTATTTACAGTTTGGAGCTTATCAATCAGTTCATTTTCAAAAAAATGATGGACAACTGAATGCATTTCAAATGGAACTCTAATGCTCCCCACATGTCATGCAATCAACTTGTTGCTAATCATACGTTTTTCACATGTGCTTTGGGGCATCGCTGTCAAAACAGATCGATGATGGCTGCCGAGAAGCAAAATCAATTAGCATCAAATTAACAAGCTATCCGCTGGTATAGATGGTTCATTTTCCATGCACAAAGCAAGCCAGAGCTTAGCAGAGTAGAGACACAAGTTCAACAAAAAAATATTTTTTTTGGTAAAAACCATGAACATCATCATTCATATAATCCCAAATTACAGTATTATCTCGCCAAGCAGTTAGAATGTTTGCTTTTCTCTGCAGCTACGACTAAAGAAAACCCATCTCCTGTCTACAGAATGCATAAAAAACAGAACTCCTGTTTAATTTTTGGAGGGGAGTCATCCTCTTTAGTGATTGGTGGAGATGCGCCAGTCTGTGATGGTTCAGCTGGGTGTCGGGGGTGGGGTGGGATGGTGGACTGGGTGGGAGGGGTCAGGAGGGCGGTCAGTCTGAGCAAGGCACTATGGGTCGGGGCCCTGTTTGCTTCGCCACCCCTGACCTGCGACGCTCCCATCCAGCCACTCGGGGGCAGTCCAACCCACATCACATCAGAGAGAGAGAAGAGGATGCATTCCTGATCTTGATTATCATGTCGGGGGCAGAAAGGATTTCGATTTACGACGGGGGCGTTTTGGGTTTTTGTCGTTGAAAACTTGTCGTAGGGCTTTACATCTCCATCATCTTTTTGCAAGGATGCTGAGAACTTGCGCTTCAGTCAGAGTAGATAAAAGGTAGGTAGGTAGCTCTTCTTCCTCCTCATCCTCTTTCTCCTCCAACCACAAAGCATCGGGCCGCCTCCCTGAGACGAAAGTTACAATCTAGATTTCATGTCTGTTAATAGTTCTTATGGCACACAGGATTGTCCCAGTCCAGCTCTCCTCTGCAGAGGGAGGGAAGTCCTCCTCTTTAAAACTTTTGACCAGCCCAGACGTTAGTGTCCTGATCAGCCAAAACAGACCCAATCCATGGCATTGACAGAAAATAAAGGTTATCTCTTGATATTCACAGTAGAAAAAATATACATACAAACAAAATCGGGAAACAACATCAGAACAGAGAAACAGAACAAACAAACAAACCGACAAAGACTGGAGGAAACGTGGAAAGGCCTTGGGATTTGAATGCTGACTGTTTTGACCAAGGAGAGAAAGAGAGAGAGAGACAGAGAGAGAATAAAGAAGAGGAGTAGGGCGTCCTGCTTCAAGAGTTACCAGCTGAGGGCTGCATTGGTGCTACGAGACGACACAACAGGTTGGTCTAGACGTGATTAAAAGAGCACGAGTGTCCAGGGCATAGCTTGGTTGGCCTTGGCCACACGTAGGTGATCACAGATATGCATCGAGAGTCAAGACGTTTCCATCTTTTTTTTTTAGATCTGACTCATGCTAACGTCACATCCGCAGAAACCAGTAGAGCCGCTACTACATACAGTCCAGAGCGGTGGTGGGTATGGACCAGGTTAGAGTCTGATAGGAAACAGGCAGTAGACACACTAGAGCTACGCTGCTGCTTCCAGCGCCCAGGGGAAGCCTCTCAAGAGTAATTTAGTAAACCGTAGCACTAATCAAAAGGACAGACCACCCATCATAATGTCACCCTCCTGCCCGATTTACTACATTTAATAAGTGCTGTGGGTATAAATCTAAGCAGAGGGATAATACTATATCTTGAAAGGTTTGTGCTTAAACCATTCTGTTTCAGAAATGACTGGCAATGAGCTCTGAGAGCATTTTGAAATAGCAAAGGGCCAAAATGTGAAGGGCAATATAATACGTTCATACTGCAGTGGTCTTGGGCAAAATTCAAAGTTAGGAGAGCTTCCCCCGGGACACAGGGAGGAGAAGGAGGAGGCTGGGAGAATTAGTATACCACAGGGAAAAGGAATTCAGCAGTTTTGGTAATGTATGTTAAAACATGATATTTTGAAATGATGGGATGCTGAGTGACTGATGGGGATGATTTAGGCTCTTTAGACTGTTTCCTCCATATGCACTGAGGTAGACTCTGGCCAAACACAAAGACGACGACGATTACTTACTAACTAACTAGCGCTCCTTCTGCTCGTCACTAGCTACTCCACCTGTACAATAACAAACTAGGCTTTTACATCGCTCCACTCTGAACACCTTAAAAATGCTTGACTAAAAAGCTAACTGGGTTCTTCTTATACAATGACAATGATCATAATAAAATAAATAAGATATCTGGTATTTCAAAGATATGGGCACCATCTGAATTAAAAATTGCATATGCGTGTGTACACCACCACAAGATAAGAAACATAGGTCAAAGGTCGAGACGAGATGTCCACCATTTTTCTTTTGTCAAGGTCATGTACACACAACCAAGGGGCATCAGATTTTTTTTTTCTTCTCCTTTTTTTCTGCTTTCATTTTCCAAACTATTTCACAGATTATTTACAAAGTACAAAAGCCCAAGATTGTAGCTCTTCAGAATAATTAGCTAAAATCTATGTCGTACATCATAACCTTAGGCGCCTCTGGGTGCCAACAAGGTGGTTTGACAGCACAGACTCTGGCCGATCCACAGTGTCATCACTAAAGCACTGGGTGAACTCGCTGTTCAAACCGCACGCTGACAACAAGCCGACAGAAACTGCCACACGGCCCTGAAGACTCTTCTCTCCTAGCAAAGAATATAGCTCCAAACCTAAAAGTAGAACTTGAGTTTCACAATGTAGATGCAGCTTCCATCTCTGTGCCTCTTCTGTCCCGTGAAATAATATGCAGAGAGAGCACAGAGGCCTGTGTGTGTGTGTGTGTGTGTGTGTGTGTGTGTGTGTGTTACACTAGCCAATATCACTAGCCTGGACGTGGCTCTGGGTTTGAGAAGGCACTGGTAAAAGATGGAGGCAGCTTCTCCGCTCTCTCTGACTCCAATTCTGTGGGTTCTACGTTGTTGACAGAAAGCCGCCAACACTTTGGCTATATTATAAGTGCTGAATGCTGATTGGCTAGATTGGCTACCACACTGGTCTATGTGTTCAGAACAGAATGTTATCTTCCACTCGTCTCCTGACTGCCGCTTCCCGTGTCTACGTGGACAGATCTGAGCCGCCACAGCCTGACGAGGTTAGAGAGTGAGACAAGAGGGTTCACGATGAAGATCTATGGAGATCCAGGACGAGCTGTTGTGAAACTCTGATAGCCTCTGGGCTCTTAGTGACAGTGGTAATGAATTAATGATCTCAAGAGGCTTCACACAAAAATTTGGGGTCAGCAATGAGGCCGCCTGTATCTCTCCTGCAATCTGTAGCTTTGTCTTGCGCTGCGAGGGTAAAGGTGACAGGAATGTTTCTGATTCCCGGCAGAAGGGACAAACATTTTGGTAAAAACAAAGATATTTTGACTGCTGGAAAATGTAATCTCGAATTTCTCCTCCTGTGAATGTTTAGGAAAATGTGTTGCTGTATCTCAAACTACAGATATTTAAGAATAAAGAAGTAAAGTCTTTCATGTGTGGTGATGACATTAGCTTTGCCAGCAGGCGGGTAAAACAGGGGGACGAGGGGAACGAGCAGTTCTAACTAAATCCTGGAATGTCAGACCTGAGTGAAATGGCTGCTGTACACCGTGTCCTGACTGCCTAACTACATGTGATAGGAGGGAGAATAATAGGATTAACAATCACTCACACTCTCTCTCCCTTTCTCACACACAGAAAGAGAGAGAGAGACTAACAGCCCCTCTCTCCGCTGCCTGCTGCGGACTCTGAATACAGTAGGAACTTTCCGGATCCTTCTCCAGCCCTCGACCACAAAACGTGGAAAATTCCACCAGCCGGATTTTGAGCAGTGGGCCTGACAGCCAATGGGAATCCTCTGGGAGACCGAGGAAGGAGAGAGGGCAGGAGGCGGCGGGTTCAGAGCAAACCTAGTCGACTGAGAACGAGAGGGGACGAGAGGCATGGCCGCAACGTGTGAATTTAATCAAAACCTTACATCTAACTTTGGATCTCAGGTCAGCTAGGAAGGGAATGCTACTGCTCCCCTACTAGCTTCTGAGGGCTTTCAGCACTGATCATAAACCAGGCAAACGGTGATTAATGGGAAACGCCTTCGTCCACTTTACCTGCATTTGGCTGCCGGCTGGTGTTAATTTCCCACCCTGCCCTAATCCAAGCAGCACCTACAGAGCTGACGAGCATTACCGTTAAGATAACATGAGGAAGTACAATCACTAGGCCAGGACAAGCTCTCGACACACTCTCTAACCTCACCGATAATAAACACCGATTGACGGATCAACACAATCACGTGAATGTCATAAACCTATGATAACGACACATATAGACCTCGACTCCAGCTTGATCTGACCAGAGCAACAGCAGACACAGAGACAAACAAACACCAGGTGCACTTCGACCTAGAAGGACCTCATTCCCCTTTTATAAAGCTTTTTTGGTTATTGTGTTTTTTTTTGTTGTTGTTGCAAAGTGGCCTCCCAATAATGACAGCTCTCAGTGGGAACAAGGTTTATAAAAAACGATGCGGTGAGTTGACAATATTCTAGGGTTTTCCCCCTGTCCTATCCAGTTGGACAGAGTACTAGAAGGGGGCTGGAGGCCTAAGACACAGAGAGCACTGACGGTAGATTAGTGTGATTTCTGGGGCTAGAAAAATAAGAAAATAAAAAACCCAGAAAGAAAAAACTGACAAACAAAAACATTTTACCAGCAAAGCTTCTGATGAAAAATATTACAAATATGAACTATATACAAAAACATCAATATTCCATATATTATATATAAAATATTGATACATAAATACCAATATTCCATATATACTATATATATTATATATATTTCTATACCCACTAAAATATATCAAAGCAGCAGCTATTGGTCAGTCTGAGGAACTCTTTTGTCCAATTCTTAACTGTTTAAATATCCTTCAGCCGTATTGTGAGGACACAGAAATAAAATTGAGAGAGAAAGAAAGAAATAGAGAGAGAGAGAGATAGAGAAATAAAAAATAAAAGCAAATAAATTAAAACTATTCACCAAACACCCGATGAATCTGTGTGTAGTTTGGAATTCTGCAGAACCAAAAAACAAAATAAAACAAAACAAATAAAATAAAATCCTCTACGAATAGACGTTTGTTCTAGGATCAAGTCTTTGTGAGTCATCCCACCGTTCCAAACTGTTCCAAACTGATTAAGTCATTGTTCAAAGGAAATAAGTACAAGCGCTGATAGACACTTCTCTTTGTTTATAGGCCACATATAAAAAGGCCACTATCTGAGTAAAAGATTTCACTTGGAAAAAAAAAACAAAGCAACACGGAAATGCAGATTGGTAAAGGTACGGGAGAAGAGGAGGGACAAGTCTTGAGAGGTTGAGCATAAGCAGCCTTCTGGTTGTCTAAGGTTTGTTGTGTTCACAGTTTTTTTTCTCTGTTTCCATCACACTGAGTCCTGGAAACTTGGCAATAGTGAAAAACAATAGATAGGTAAAATGGTAATAGAAAGTCCAATGTGTTGTGGATGAAGTTAAAAAAGTGTTACACCGTGTTTGCATCCCTCGCATGCCTGTGTTCGGCAGCCATGAGGAAGAAAATAAAAAGTCCTGAGATCTGTTTCTTTTTTTGAAGGGCTTCTGCAAGAATAATAGAATGAAAATAATTAGAAAATGAGAGAGGAACGAGGAGGATTAAAGAAAATGGACTGGAAGGGAATGAAGGTGGAGAAGGAGGTTTTAGGATGGGAGAGGAAGGGGGGAGTTTAAACAAGTTCATCTAGGAAACAGGAAATGTTAGGATGGGCTGGATCTGGGCAACGATAAGATTCGTCCGTTTTTCTTGCCACCGTTCATGTGTGTATAGGGGACATGCTCCTCATAGTTCCCCCTGAGGGCCACCGAGGGCCCGCTGTCCCTGCTCAGGCTCTCCTCTCTCTGGGAGTACGAGGACGGGTCCAGGGGGATGCTCTCCATGTTGTCCAGGTCCAGGTCAAAGTCCTCCGTCTCAGGGACTTTGTTCTCCTCGCTGTAGAAGAAGGAGACCTCCTGGAAGGATGGGTGCAGGTCCTCCCGCAGCATGTCGATGATCTCGTGGAACATCGGCCGCATCTTGGGGTTGTACTGCCAGCACATCTGCATCAGGTTGTGCCTGGGAGGGACAAGGGAGAAAGGGAGAGAGAGGTTTAAGCAGGAACTACGAGAAGGGGGATGAGGAAGGTGATGGAGCACATGGAGAAATAGATGACAGAGGATGGAGACAGGCAAATCTGTAGCTCAATGTGCAGAGAGTAAACTAACACTGCCAGGGTTAGGGTGTGATTCCCATTCAGGCCACATTTGTTGGATTAGGCACACAAATCACTGTCGGAGCACAAGGCAGCATTAGTGTCAGGCAAGTAGGTTTGGATAAAACACCGCCTGTGTTTACTCACATCCTCTCAGGACAGTTCTCCGGACGGTCCAGGTAGCCTCCGTCCATGACAAACTTGAGAACCTGCTCGTTGGATAAACCCTGGTAGGGCTGTTCTGCTAGCGTACTGATCTCCCACAGCACCACGCCAAACGACCTGGAGACACACACACACAAACACAAATGTGCTCAAATGCACCAGGGATGTGATCAGGAACACAAAAATTGGCACCGCTCTGCCAAAGTGTGACGTGACTGATGTGTTTAGTTGTCCATTGGTCCTGTGCGACCAAATTTCACCCTGGTGGGATAATAAAGATAATGTGAAAGGCAAGAAATCAGTCATGTCCCATTAGAAACAAACAGGAATTGTCGACCTACCAGCAGTCAGAGTGAGCGGTGAAGACTCCGTCCTTCAGAGACTCTGGAGCCATCCACCTGACAGGAAGCAGACCCTTCCCTCCCTTACGGTAGTAATCAGTCTCATAGATGTCTCGCGTCATACCAAAGTCTATGAGGGAGAGAGAGAGAGAGAGAGAGAGAGAGAGAAAAAGAGAGAGAGAGAGAGAGAGAGAGAGAGAGAGAGAGACAGAGGGAGCAGGTTTATTAGGCTTATTACTTAGATTGTTAGTAACAGTACATAAAAGTACTCATCTAAATATAATACAGCACCTTTCAGTGTCAGCACACGGTAAAATCTACTCCTACATGGATGGATCAATTCAACCAAAATGCAAAACTAACTGAAACAAACAGGAAATGTGTTAAAAAACAAAAACACAAGCTGCAGTACCTCCGATCTTGACGGTGAAGTCCTCTGCCACCATGCAGTTCCTGGCTGCCAGGTCTCTGTGGACAAACTTCTTGGCGTTGAGGTAGGCCATGCCGTCTGCAATCTCTGCAGCCATCTGGATCATCTCCTTCAGCGTGGGTGGAGGACGGCCCGTTGGGTTGTTCTACAAGACACGCACACACACTCAATTATACAGTTTGTCAGCAATGTGTGGAAATCTCATGTTTAAGCCTCCTTCAGCTATGACATCTAGCTCCATTCAGGTCTTAGGGCAATTTAGGAAGTACAGCTAAGTTAGTATGGACAGCTTGGATTTCAATTTAATTTATTTAACCACGCAGGTCAGTTAAGAAAACATTCTTATTTATACTGAGGCAAAATGGCTCAAGAGAGAGGGGCAGAAATAAGACTGTATACGATTAATAAGATTGTAATAAGACGTACCTCAGAGTCCGGCCTGAGACAGCGCAGGTAGCTCTTCAGGTCTCCGTGGGTCATCAGCTCCATCACTACCAGGGTGGGCTGGCCTTTGGACACCACACCTAACAGACGGACCTGCATAAACACACACATGGTCACACACATGCAGACGCCTACCAAACCAAACCAAAGAAGTTACAATGAAAACAGCTGCAATAGCATTCATAAGTAGGTTTTGATTAAAGTTTCAATGCTCCTGTTTTGGCACTTTAAGACTCAAAGTCCAGCCCAAAACCATGGTTGCTAGACTTAAGTATAATGTAATGAATGCCAGTTCAAAATAAGCATTTAAAATAGTATTTAATAAATAGTTTTGACCAGAGCATGAATCTAACCTGCCACAGTGGCTGGTATATTCCAAAACTGACCAGACACTTTCTCTATGTGACCAGCCAGACTTTTGGAATAATACAACAAGCCACCCTGAAAAAGCAAACATCTCACCTGACTTGGGAAGAAAAGTAAACATATTTTACTCCTTGGAGGATGTGACCCTTACTCGCTGCAACCACTTAAGTCTACAGATAAACTCCCCGAACTGTTGTTTCATGATATATACATAACCTGCTACATCTTATTCACAACCCCTATCTGTATTCCGGTGAAACCCTTAAGTACTTCATCTTCAAGAGAAACAGCTGTTCCTGTTTACCGGGCAGGTAAGATAATGTCATGTGATATCATGTGGGCAAACAAAGAAATTTCACCCCTTACAATCTGACATGATTATTACAACCAAACATGTGACAGGCATTTTAACTGGTACCCGGTAAGTAAAGTGCGTTATTTAATACAACAGCAATTGTAGGCACATTCTCTTATTAACTGTGAATGTAAACTGTTTTGGGAGAAAATTGGGAGTCAATATGGCGGCGTCAACAGAACAGTGGCCGAAAGCTGCAATACCATCGACAAGGGTATGGATTGCTGTTCCAATGTCCCTTTAATAAATGTAAGTAATGGAACAGTAAGAAGCAGCAGCTTGAAAAAGACATTGCGAGGCGCCGGCGTCGTACCACGTGGTGACAGCTGAAGGCCTTCATGACCGAGGCTTCGTTGAGAAACTCGATCCTCTCTCTCAGGCTGGCCGATTCGTTGACCGTCTTGACCGCCACGCGCGTGTCCGGTTCCCCTTTGACGATGTCCTTGGCCAGGCCCTCGTACACCATGCCGAAGGAACCCTGGCCCAGCTCTCGCAGAACCGTGATCTTCTCCCGGGCCACCTCCCACTCATCTGGAACGTACACTACACAAACACACAAACAGGCAGCCATTTTAGTTGAGTGGATCCTTCCCCATGAGGCAGCACCTATCTTTTTCAATTATAGTAAAAATGGTTTTAAAGAGGCTCACATCTGAAGATAATGCATACATGTTGAATTCTACTCCCTGATCCTGGCAATATTATTACTATAGTTGGCCAACTGAGACGCAGGATCAGATGTATTTGTGAGTAAAGCTGACTTAAGCGTTTCTTACCGTCGTTGGCGCTGAGGTACTCAGGGTTTGAAGAGGCGATGAGAGGTCCGGTGGGGCCTTCTGTTTGCCTTTAACACAGACATAGAGAGTTACTTGGAAATACTTAAAACTGCATTTAGATCTGAACCTTCTCTAGCATGTCATGACCTTCTTGTTACTTACAGGATCTGTCTTGTTTATTTGTCCTGGCACATATTCCAGATAGGAACTGGGCTCAAAGTATTAGAACTTAACGCCCTCTGCTTCAAATACTTCAATAAGTTTATACCACAGAACCTGAATGGATAGAACGGTCTTTCCCTTTCAAATCAACGCTCCTGGATGGTCGGAGCGGCGGCCATTTTTATGTGGATTTTTGGACCGATTGGGTTTAATCGCACTATATTACTGTTGGTAAGTCGTCACATTTTATTGATTTAACATTAGTCTTGTAACATTATAAAGCTAACATACTCATGCTGTGTGGCAGCCAGTGTGACACACTTTAAGGCCTTAATGCCATAATGGTTAGTTTCTACGGTTGTCACCATAGAAACTAACCATGGACACCATTTTTTGGTGTACTAGCCAAAATACCATAGAAGACAGTGGAAAGGCCGTTCTATCCATTCAAGTTCTGTGGTTTATACACTCCAGCTGAACAAAATAGCCCATTCTCTCTTCGATGCCCTATGGTCTAATGTGTACTGCTTATGTCTCCACTGGATATTTCTGATATGCAGCATGCCAGTCACATGTCTTACTTCTTCTTGAAGATCATGAAGACTCCACCTCCCACGAAAAGCAGCAGGATGAAGCAGATGACCGGACCAATCACAATCTTCAATACACTGGTGTCCTCTGCAACAAACACAGCAGCGATTGGTCAGTTCACAGGGTCGGCAAAAACAGATCTACAGTAAATAATAATGGCTGTGTATAAATTGATAACAGAGCTAAAATAGGCCTCAGTTATTATATATCTAATCATCTACAAAACATGGCAGTGTACTTTGGCAGTATACTTTGGAGGCAATAAAGAAACACTCTACCACATTCAATTCACCACATTTTCCACATATTTCCACAGTCAAAAAACCATGAATGAAACAAATGTCCATAGATTCCACTCGGGCCAACGCATACAAAGCTTTCAGTCTTCACATGAATGGTTTGTTAGTGGAGCTTGCCTGTTGTAGCGAGCATAGTAGCATAGAGACACCGTAGTATCTATTGAATTTCCGTCATTCTGGTAACATAACTAACAATTGATCTTGAACTACAACAATAATGTACAGTACTGTGCAAAATTCTTAGGCACCCAAGAGTTTTATATAAATTGTGTCTTAGATGTTTATTCATTTTTTTTCTGCATTAGTGTGTCAGTAGACTGCTCTTTATAGTACATTTTTTGATATTTAGAAACTTTTCATTTAATTATTTTAGAAAGCATCTTCGTTTTATGGATGAGAATATAAACCTTTCAATTACATTCAATTAATTCTGACTTTAAAAATTTGCATATATGTGGAATGTCTGAGAATGAATAATGTAACACATAATGTAAATGAGGTGTAAATAAATGGACAAGTACATATATGCCTGTTTGTACCTTCATCTGAACATGCCTGCATTTGATATGCGTGTACATACGTGTGCTTGTGTGTGTGTTGCTTGAGTGCATTGCATTGGGCTGTAAAGTGGATTACAAGGCAGAATAACAATAAATATGGGCAAGTGATGGTTCTTTTGGGATGGAACGTTTTTATAAGCTCCTTCTTTCTTTGTCTCACCTGCATATTTCACATTCTTCTCTTTCTGTTTCTATTTTTCTGTTTTAATATTTTGTATGGATGCACATATACACAGTATGCCTAACCATACTGTCAGATTAAGACAGTGCTGTCAAATACCACAGCTATATGCTTATTAACTACTAATTAGATTAAGACAGTGATGTGGCCATGCTGCCTAATACCACAACTATATGCTTATTAATGCCAGTTAGACTAAGATAGTAGTCTAACCAAACACAGACAGATGTAAGTTAACTTTAGTTAAACATAGCCTCCAGGCCTTACTGTCGGGCATGAAGAAGTAAGTGGCGTCTGTAAAAGAGCCATTTCCTGCCAGCGAGGTGGCACGGATCCTCACGCTGTAGTTCCCAGGATGCACCAGCCGCAGCTTGGTGCCACCTGACTTGATGTAGGCTGGTCGTGACACACAGGCTGTGTGAACCTGGAAAAAAAAACAGAAACCAAAAACACACACATACACACACAAAATCAGCACAGTTGGTGGCATCTACAGTAGAACCTTGTTTATCCAAACTCCTCCAGAATGTAGGTTGTTTGGGGGATGGAAATGTTAGAAATCGTGACAAGCATTTATATTAGGGAGCAAAGATTATTTTAAGTATTTTATTTTATTTTGACTTTTGAATAAACATAAAAAATCGTATTAAAAAAAAGAATGGGATTCCAAAAAAAGCATGGCAGTCCATCACTTCTGCAATGCTTTATACAATTTGTACTTTAAATATTTTCAGTTGTAGGTATCAATAACGTTTTTCCATGGTCATTTAAGGTCATAGACCGATCAGTCAGAGGTTTGGATAAAACATGAATAAAAGGTTAAAATGATTTTCTTCATTTGTTCAGTCTTTATTTGGAAAAGTCATTGCAGGGTTTGACACATGTCGGCTCAGTGAGATAAACTCAATACTTAGGTTGGACCTCCTAGTGCTCTAAACATCACTTTAAATAAGTCCACACCAGTTTGCTTCGGCTGTAGGGTGTATAAGTAAGTGGTGTGTTTTCAGTGTAGTGCAGTGCACTAGAGATGTCATCTGAGACGCCAGTCCATCCCTGCCACTGCATTCTACTCTTCCTTCCTGCCTCTGTCGCTATGGTAACAGAGCTGCTACTGGCTCCTAGGGTCAGGCAGTGCAGCAATGAATAGCAATGAGAGATGAATCCACACATTCACAGCAAGTAAACAACAACACTCGCACACACACACACACACACACACACTCACTCAGTCACACGCATGCACGCACAAGCACACACAAAAATATCAGTAACATACAAACACTTGCACAGTGCAGAAAACATCAGCACACACACTGGTAGCAATGGGAGTTAGTAAACAAATATTTCCTTTGTTGCTCTATCTATATGAGGAACAGTGCAGAGTCGAACTTGGTCTCAGAGTGTATACAGCAATCCTTTCCTCGTCTGCCTCCCTTCCCATTCCATTCCTCGCTCTCTCCGCATTTCTTCCTATCTTCCATCCCCGTTTCCTTGTATGCCTCTCTCCCTTATCCCCCCCCCCCCTCCCATCTTCCTCCTTCCTACAGCGTAAATCAAGATCATTCCTCCCCATCACTTTTGCTAGCTCATTCCTTCCCTCCCATCTTCATTCAGTTTTCCTCTATCGCTCACTCTGTTCGTCCCTGTCTCCCTCCATCTTAGCAAGTGAATCCAAATCACTCCTTCCCTCCCTCCTTCTCTCCTCTCCTCCAGTCCTGTGATGGTGGCCACTGACCTCCACGTCTCCAACCTTCCTGTAGAACAGCTCGTAGAGAATGATGAGGCCGTTAGGGGAGCGAGGCGCCTGCCACTTAATGATCACCGAGTTGGGCTCGTCTGCGATCATCTCATGGGTCACAGTGCCCGGGATGTCGTCTGCCTTCTCTATAGGGCCCAAAGGGGTCATACGTATAAAAAAAACAGCTTTTAGAAAGACATCATATGTGTATGTGTGTGTGTGTGTGTGTGTATATATAACAAGGCAGCGTACATGTGTGTGTGTGTGTGTGTGTGTGTGTGTATGGCCCCCTTTACACCTGGAATTAACATGCGTCTTGTATCCGGATTGTGTAGCACTGCATTTACACTTTATTAATGTGACCGTATTCGTCTCCGACTGCCTCTGGTGGCCGTTTGGATGATCTGATCTTCAATGCGTCTTGTGTGGATTTTATGCATGTTTGCACTACAGTATCACCTAGGACGCGTGCTAATGCCAGATGTAAAGGGTGGGTATATGTGTGTGTGTGTGTGTGTGTGCGTGTGCATGTATCCAAGCACGCATGTATGTGTGTATCGAAGAGTTTTGCATTTGGTCTTACCCTCGGGCATAGTGCGGGCACTGACATAGGTAGCCATGCTGCAGCGGGCGTGGTCAGTGGGATGGTTGCAGGCCATGATCTCTATCTTATAGCTGGTAAAGTGATGCAGGTTGGAGATGACTGTTGACTCCTTGGAGTACACCTCCACCTGAGCAGAGAGGAGGAGATCAGGTCAGATCACTCCAATGGTGTCAATGATTTAATGAGACTCAGTTTACACACAAATCATCTTTTTGTCTTATTTCAAAGTTTTGATGTCTTTATTATTATTCTAAAATGTGGAAAATAGTAAAAATAAATAAAAATGTGGTGCGTCAAAACTTTTGACTGGTAGTGTAGTTAGATGCTTAAATGAGAGGTTAACATATTTAACTGTATTTTATGACCATGAATAAAACAGAGGTCAAAAGTGATTTAGAGATCTGGAAATAACCTTGATTGCAGAAGACAGTTAAACCTCTGAGTCCATGATGATTCCTTTTCTCATTTTACATCTTGACCATAATTGGAAATAGTATTTAAATATAGGATGGGAAACTCAGCAACAAATGATCAGCAAGTAGTTCTCTAAAAGACTGACTGAAAAGTGAGAATGCATTAAGAATATATACAGTGTATGAGACCTTGGATCCCTCCCCGTCCTCGTCTTCAGAGGTGGGTGTGGTGGTGGGGAATGGCAGTGTGTCGCTGAACCTATGGAGGGGCTGTGTGGCGTTGGCAACTCCCACTGAGCGTCGCCGTCGAGACGGTCTGGAGAGACAGAGCAACAGGGGAGCAGTTAGCAAAGGTCAGTTAAAATGCCACTGAGAAACACACTGGAGGAAAGCAGTTGTTGAAGAACACAATGCCAGATACTCTGAGAATCTCCACCAAAAAATCTGGCCTTGTGTTGTTTAACAACTGCTTTGACTCTGAATGACTTTGAGCCAAGCTAGGACCAATTATCAAAAGGTTCTTAAAAGTTGTTTGTTCATTACGAGTCCATGTTATCCATGCAGGGTTTAATCTGGGTTAGCGGAGCCTCCATCTACATTCATTGTGATGAATTATTATTGACATGAAGGGCTGAAGTCAAAGGAAATGCATGTGAATTAGACCATGGGCAGATGGAGCAGTAGTGCGGAGGAGGCCAGTGGGGACCTCTGCTCACACTAACCTTTACAGTATGTAGCAATGCTGGCTACATGACATTTAAATGCAGCTACCACCACCACTGGGTGGTGCCAATGAGCACTGTGCTGCCTTCACTTAACTGTCAGAGGTTATGAGTGTCAGCCCATCAGGGAGCCATAAACTTAAAACAAATTGGAACACAGATAGGTTCAAGTTCCCCTGTACATCTTTGTATAGGATAGGGTGTAATCACTGCCTACTGAAGATAGCGAGTGAGAAAACCATCTCCCTTCCCTCAAGAGCTATTACCATCAAAGTGCCCTTGAGCAATGCACTTAACCCTAGGCTGCTGCAGTGAAGCTTCTCTGTTACTGTACTGGGAAGGTGTGGGACTGAATTAATGCGAAAGAAGTTGCTGCTAAGAAAGAACATTTGTGCTCAGCAAAGACTCAGGTAGGTGAAAAAGTCTCTCAAGTTTATCCCTTTGCGTGATGGCAAAGGAGAGCAGGAGGAGTTCCTTGTTTGCTTCAGTGTATGGGGGTGACCTTGGCTAGCACTACAGCATGGGATCAAAATCCAGCTGAGGTGTGTGTGTGAGTGTTTGTGTGTGTCCAAACGGCAGTCTGCATGACTGCACCCGAGACTGGCATGAATGATAATGGGCACAGTAATCGCTCCCCTGGGAGACTGGAGGGAGAGACTGTGTGTGTGTGTGTGTGTCTGTTCAGGGGAGAGGGTAGAGACATGGGGGCCCAGACGATCAGCGCCTCCCACCCTCAACCCCCCACAGTAGTCCCCAGTACAAAAACAAGGGCCTACATAAACACACACACACACACACAGATGGACAAGGCAGAATTGGCACAGAGCCACTCTGACACACACATCATGGTGGCTGGGACAAAAGAGGGGTGATCTAGTCTGGCTGGATGGGGAGGGCTGCAGTGTTCCTGTTGCTCTGCCACAAACAGCCACAGGGGAAACAAACCGAACAAGTGGCTCCTCTTGGTGCTACTGTAATGTGGAATGTACTGAATGCAGACAAGCATTTGAAACAAGCACGTAATTCTTGATACTCTGCGGCCAGATTGGTGCAGGTTACCTTATTGGGGCTGTTTGATAAGTGGTGGGCTAAAGTTGGCCTATACTTGTTTAGATTGTGCTGTCCGTCATTAATAAGTCTGTTCATAAATAGGTGCAGTGGGGTTTGTTAGAATTTTTGGGACCAACAAACCAACCCTACTGACTTACAAGAGTGACTAATACTAGCTAAAAAACTAACACCTACTCTTACAAAATGACTGAAAGCAAAAGATGAAACCAATCCTATTTGGGGTTTTTTGCTGTTTGTTTTTTTTCATACTTACTTAAGTCCTTGCTTGACAAAATAATCATACAAACTGGATCATCTATATTTTAGAGATACTGAAGGCTTAGGGTCTTGTCTTGTACCGTGTGTGTCAGCATGTACTGTGACACTTATTTGTGTGCATGTCTCTGCACCAATGTCACCAAATTCCTGTAGATTTATTGTGCTTGTCAGTTTAAGTGATTCTGATTCTGATGTTTGAGTTTGCAGAAGATCCTCTTGGTCACATAGACCACTAGCTTCACCACAGGCTTAATTTATTCATTCACAAGATCCACAATGGCTGTTTAGGAAGAACATTCACAACATCTAAAAATAGCAACACAGACGCACAGCCAGGCTTCCTTAGAAAATGATGCCACATGTTGAATGAGGTACTTAGTAAGAAGTAATGTTTTTTTTTTTCTCAAATGGAAAAATGGCATTTTGGAAAAAACTGTGTGTAGTGGTCACCTAGTGACTTCCCATACCACACATACCAGGCAACTATTACATATACTGTAGTTCCTTCTCTGTGTGAACTTTTTTAACAATGCTGCTAGTGTGTGTGTGCATTTGTTCCATGTTCTGTAGATACAAGCTTGTGACAGCTTGTGTACCTACCAAACATAAAACAAAGATCAAACCTGTGTGATCATCAAAAGGTTGTGTGTGTATGTGTGTGTGTAAGCCCAAGGCCCTGTCAATCAACGGTACATCTATCAGGCACCTGTGCTTGCTCCTCCACCTGCCAAAAGAGCCTTAGGTATAAAAACGAACCGATCCAGGAGCGGAGGCCATGTTTATCACATCTCCCTTGCATGGGAACTGGAAAGAAATCTAGGCTAATGGAAGTGCTTATTATAACATCTGACCCATTGATTGACACCTCCACCATCAGCATTATCAAAACATGCTGGGTAGTGGCAGCCATTTCATTTGTGCCATGTAGAAAATGTCTGCTCCTTCCTACAACAAGATTACACCATCGAATTATGTGGCAGCTGCTAGGTCTAAATTAACATATAAACATAAAAGACTGGAGCTCGCAAGCAAGGATTGGTGAGTGAACGCCGAGGGAAAAGCCCCTTCAGTGTCAATTAGTGCCTCTGATTAAGCATTCCACCACTGACAAAGCAGAGCCATTGGACTGTTTGCTCCAACTGAACAGCAAGGAGATGAATGGGGTTACTGGCCATTAACTCCAGCTGTTATCTCTTTGGCTTACCCATTGTCAGAGGCGGGGCTTACAGCAGGGGAGGTTCTGGAAGAGTTGGTTAGAGATCAGGTGTGTTCAGCCACCTTCATC
Organism: Centroberyx affinis; assembly: GCF_046629955.1. Lineage (NCBI taxonomy): Eukaryota > Metazoa > Chordata > Actinopteri > Beryciformes > Berycidae > Centroberyx > Centroberyx affinis. The sequence continues at coordinate 504,870 of NW_027282008.1, forward strand.
TTTCTATGAACTCATGTCAAACATTATATTGTGGTATCAGCACTTTCATACAGCGCTTAATCTGAAGCAACTTTGGGGTTGAAAATCAAAATGGAAAGTGAAACTACAACTGACTTGGTTGTGACAAAGATTTCATTTTCAACAAAACGTCATTTAGTCCAAAGCATCTAATAGCACAATGAGTGCATACATTTTTAATCATGGACCCCAGTGGAAACTCCCTAACCCAGACAGTGTCAGTGCCATGACGATCCACTGAACTACACAGGATGGATGTAAGAATATTTCTACACCAAAGGATTTCTAGTTTTTGAATTCTGAAGAAAATCCACTCCTTGAACTGATCAAGGTTAAAGTGAGTGGACCCCAACCCTGCAGTATACAGTATGCCACTGCAGTCGTATTATATAAGATCCCTCCCAAAAACGCCAGTGTGTTCTTACCCAACTTGGAAATAGTATGTACATACAGTATGTTATTCATACCTGACAACAGTTAATGACAGTCAAGGTTGTGTACCTGATCTCAAAGACCTCGTTGTGGAGGTAGTTCTCAAAAGTCTTGCGGTACTCTGACTCCTCCTGCTCCTTCTTAAGCTGGATATCGGTCTTGGGGCAGGCGCAGCACTTGGCCCCTGAGGTGGGCTCATCAGTCTGGTTCCACTTCTGCTCGTCCTCGCTGCCCAGGTGGGTGGGGGTACGAGACGGCAGCTTCATTCCTAGGAGGGACGAGGGTCGGAGGGTCAGAGGGTCGGAGGGTCGGAGTGAGATAGAGAGACAGCCAGACAAAGTATAAGGTGAGTTGCGCTGTACCTCAACTAGCAGCAGCTAATCTGCTAGCCAACAGACACAGATATGAAGTAGGCAGAAACAAATGGGGCGACCCATGGCTGCTAACCTTGCAGGCAGTAGTCAAACTTGTACAGGTCGCTGTCCTCGGGCTGTTTACGACAGATGACCCGGTAGTGGGTGATGTTGCCATTGGGGTTGGTGGGGGGCTTCCACTTCAGGATGATCTGGGAGGAGGAGTTGGAGGAGGAGATGGGGTCCAGAGGTACTGAGGGCTCTGAGACGGAAGGAGGAGGAAGATGCTGAATCAACATTCAGGACTGTATTGCTACAGTATGTCAAATCACAGTATTAAAAAGTGTTTGAATCTGTTCCACTGTGTCACCTTTACCAAAGCAATACTTCTGCCAACATGTTACAGTCTTTTAGCTGTGTGGAATCTATTTTCAACATCCAAAAAACACTGTACCGAGGCATGAGATTCGCAAGTGTATGTGTGTTTTTAAGCCCTGTGACTCACTGGTGGCGTTGGTGCGAACATAGATGATCTCGCTCTTGGCTCCGTGGACCTGGTTCTCGTCAGAGGCAGACAGTTGGGTCTTGACCATGATGGCATACTGGGTCCAGGGCTTCAGTGGTCGGATCAGGTACCCCGGCTCCTGCTGCTCCTTACCCTCTGTGGCGCGGGGGGGCGGGTCCACGTCAGCAATGACCCAACTGTTGGAGCCACACGCGTCCTGTCCGTCAAACTCGGTCACGTTCTTATACGGCCTGGGGCAGGGGGATGGAGAGATGAGAGATGGATCAAAATCTATAACTCAAATGTGAGATGAATAAAAGTAGCAATGGAGTGCTTTGTAATTAACTCGCTTGGTAAGGAAAAGTCCCATGATGTTTGTCAGCTACTTACGCCTCCTTGTAGAGAACCATGAAGCCCAGCAAGTCTCTAAAGTCCAACGGCCAGAAGGGCTCCCACTTCACCATGATCTTATCTGACAAGGTCTTGATCAAGGTGAATTTCAGCAGTCGGTTCTCACCTAAGGGACGAAAAGGGGCAATGTTAGGTTACAGTACATGGGTTTAGTAAAAGAGGAAATGAACAGAGTACAATACTGTGCACACTGCTACTTTCTCCATCAAGGTACAGGCCATCACATCCCAACAATTGAAACCATAGAAAGAAAGAAGATACAAAGGACCTGTCAAGACATACACTTGAGACTTAAGAAAGGTACAGCACATAGAGTACACTACAGTACATACAGTACACAGAGAAGTGATGCATGTGTGGGTATTCTTTCTTTGCATGAAGTAGAGCTCAAAGAGACAGCTGGAACATAGAAGTGTAGTAGAAACAAAACTGAACAGATTGTCGGGACTGGAATATTAGGAGACATCAAAACTAAACAGATTGAAAGGGAGAACCCTTTCCATTAGGCTGAACATTATATTTATGTTGATATTGCAAGGTGAAAAAATGCTACAACTGCATCACCAGGGCTAAAATATGGACATTTTAAAAACAACACAAATCAGTGAAGTGGCGAAAGTCAGAGGCTGTGGCTTCTGGGTGTCTCTTACAGGAGGCCTGGTCCCCGTTGTTGCGGATAGAAATGTCGGTCTTAAGGTTGCGCTCCTTGGTTCCCGTCATCTCCTCCATCTTACGGATCTCAGACATGCAGAGCTTGGAGTTGTAGTGGAAGAACATGCGGCCACGCTGGATGGTCAGGTTGTGCTTGGACCAATCCCACAGCTCACGCAGGTTCTGGTTGTCCAATGCAAAGAAGGAGTGGATACTGAGAGAGGGAGGAGGGGAAGGGGAAGAGAGAGTGGAGACATTAGACACAATGTTTGATTTGCTGTTTATACAACTGAAAGTTTCAGCCAAGCAATCTGATTGGTTGAAGACACATTCCAGCCAGCTAGAAATTGTCTCATTTTTGTTTGTACGTACATTGGTAACAGTTGTATTAAAGCCATAATACTTACTATATTATTTCTATAGCACGTATTCTATAGCAATATTTTTGGCAGGCGAATATAATGAGTTCAGAATATTATTAAGTTCTGAACATGGCAACATGACAACAAGACACAGAAATAAAGCTATCACATTTAGAGTAGAAGTAGAGATGAAAACATTTAACTTTTCAGGTGGACAAGAATGCTATTACAAACTGGTCAATGTAAGTGAGGCAGGCTGCATCACTTTTACAGTGATTTCTGTGCAATCCAAAAGCCTATGAAATCAGTTTTTCAGTTCAACAATGGCCAGAAATTATTGTGGTCATTTTAATAAAATATTACATGTATTTTACACTATTATGTTCTATGTGTCTAATCTGGATATTTACGATATTCGAGAGGAGAGGAAAGGAGAGGAGAAGACTTACTCTCCCTCCAGCTGCTCCCCCCTGATGATGCGTAGCTTGCGGAGGAAGGAGAGGGAGACCAGGGCGTAGGCTCTGCGGATGGTCAGGTAGCCTGTGATCTCCTCAAGCTGGCCCAAGTTAGCCTCCAGCTCAGCTGCTATGTTATCTACAAGGAGAGAGAGAGAGAGAGAGAGAGAGAGAGACAGGTGATCAGGCAGAGAAACAGCTGCTATATTATCTAGAAGTAGACTGACAAACAGTTGGTCATAAAGACAGCCACTAGGTAATGACCATGGGACAGACAGGTGGTCAGACAGACAGACAGCATGTCTTCTACAGTTTGGAGACACAGACAGAGACACAGTTGGACAGACAGGTGGATGAACAAACGGTATGACTGGCAATCCTGATATAGAGAGACAGATACACACACACAGGCTTAGAGATTTCAGCTATCAATAGTACTTCCCATCCAGGTCAGGAAAGGGCCATTTTACCGGTTTTCATCTTGGTATCTTTCTGTTACCAATTAACCAGAGAGGTGGAGGGAGTGAGATACAGACGTAGAGAGACAGATACTGAGAAAGACTGAGAGAACCAGTACTTACTCCCTCCTCTGATCTTGATGATCATGTTGCCGTTGAGTACGGTGCAGCCTCTCAAAGCCTGGGCTGAAGTTACCGAGTCGACAGTCTTATTCCCCACACACAGCTTGGGACACAGGCCCGCACACGGCGAACAGTTCAACCTACACACAGAGAGATACACACACAGATTAGGACACGGGCCCTACAACAACATCCTAATGAACGAGGTGAGATACAATATGTGTGTGTGTGTGTGTGTGTGTGTGTGTGTGTGTGTCTCTGGACTCCCAAACAACTTGGTCATCCACCAGTGCTGTGTGTCAGCGTTATTTGATGCAGTAATTACTGGTTGACGCAGTGGGCAGACAACCTAATGTTGATGCAGGTCAATACAGATCAATTCAGACAAGCAAGGAGTTTATATGCGTTTGATCAAAATGGATCCATTGCGCTCGATACGTTCCAAAGCTGCAAGACAACATTTGAGGCTACAGTTTTCATAAAAGCTTACAACCAATGTCACATTCTCCTCCCCAGTCAACTTTTATGACTCATTCGCATTCCTACATGACAAGCTAAGTGTCGAGACATCGCTGAAACGTCGCAGAGTAATGCCTTAACTGGGCACAAACAACAAACTGTGTTTCTGAGAGAAGACAACGACAAATACCAAGGATGTTTCCGTGCTCAGATATCACAAGAATGGAATGGAGCAGGATGGAATGGAATGAGACTGGAATGCTATGTGACGGGCTGGCGTGGCGTAGGTGGGACAAAGGATGACTTGGCATTTTGAAATAACAGAGCTAATCTTTTCAGAGGAATCTAACTGATAAACATCTGTTCTCTCACTGGGATCTGATCTGTTCATTATACATCACATCCACTCACACATGCCGGCACGCGCACACATACTGTACGTACACACACACACACACACACACAGCTCTGGCCTCATATCTGCAAGTTTGTGATGTGCTTATTCCTGTTTTTATCTCGTTTTTTATCTTCATTTCTGTCCTTTGTCCCAAATGTACTTGTGACAAACCTGTTTATTAAATTACTTCACCAATAAAATTTACTTGACTAAATATCAGACAGTTTTTTCCTCATTATAGTGACAGCAAACAGTATGAAATTTGCACATAAAGCCACAAACTCTACAAATGACAAAATGCTTAAACATTTTAGCAGCAGTGAGAAAATGGCTTCTCAAGCCAAGCAACTCAAACGAGAAACAATCAAACAGGACCTTGGAATCTAATGAATGAGCTGATGGATTCAGAGGTGGATCTGTATAATTCTCTCAATTAATTAGATAAGCCCTGTAATGAATCCATAGGCTTTTAGGAGTGGAATTAGATTACGTAATCTCTCATCCTCATCTGAGCCTCCCTCCTTTTACTAGCACTAGGGGAGAGAGGAGAGAGCTTTCTCATCCTTTGGTTCAATTAGTTCCGTTGCTCATACAACACACACACACACACACACACACACACACACACACATATACACACACACACAGAGCACAATCAGAGACAACAAAAACAACATGGCTGGAACACCAGCTGCAGTTCCCAACAGGCATCGCTCTGTTTCTCTCTCTTTCTCTCTCTCTCAGCTCTGCGAGTGGCGTCCTCTCCCTGCAAACATACACACTTATGCAGACAATCACATACACACACACACACAAACACACACACTGAGCTGTGCGGCCTTGATAGCGTTGCCTTTCAGGAATTCATTCACAAAAGCCAGGCCTAGTCTAGAGAGCAGCCAGGGACACGCCACACAGAGAAAAGGGACCCAACGCTTCATTCACAAATGAGCACTCTATTTTTTTTTCGAAGCCCTCTCGAAAGAACATAATCCCTCTCTTTAATTCCACTTCCAGCCTTGACATCCCTAACCACACAGGTCTGGTTTAGACATAAGCTGAAAGGCTGCAGTTCGGCTGGTCGGTCGGTTGGCCACCACGGCTACCAACCTTCGACCCCCAACACACCCCCACCCCACCCCCACTCCTCTACAACTGACTTGAACCCCACCGACCGATAACCTCCCCCACCTGCCACCTCCCCAACGACGTTTCTCTGTCGCTCATCCGGCCGTTAGCTGCTCATGTGGAAAACAAACAAGGGAGAGGAGAGGGGTGGATGGAGGGAAAAGGGACAGGAGGTGGATGAGAGGAGGAGAGGAAGGAAGGGTGGGTGGAGAAGGGAGTGGGGGGTGGTGGGGTGAAGCTGTGTATTACAGAACAGGACTTATTGCTGCATGACTGCCTCACTCGGGCCACTCCGCTCCGAGGTGGCCATGCAAGAAAAACAAGAGAGTTACGTCAAAATATTCTGATTCCTGGAAAAGCAGATCCAGAAATATGGGGGGTGGGGGGTGGGGGGGTGGGGGGGTGAAGAAGTCCAATCAGGCTTCCAAAACTCAGGGGTGAGGAGACAATGGCATCAAAAGGCAGCCTTAACAGCCACCTATTTAAAGCAGCCCCCGAGCCCTGGGAACAGCTAACAAAGGCTGCTATTGTTCACTGCGGGGGCCACGCTAGCACTGCATGAACTGCCATTTGCTAGCTCACCCTGTTTTAATGCTATGTTTATGCAGCTCTTATTATAATACCCCCTCCCCAGGAAACACACACACACACACACACACACACACACACTCGTGCACACAAGCTGGCATGCACACATGTTTACCCCCCAAAAAAACAATCACGCACTCACAACACACAACACAAATCCTGCTGCTACGTTCCCCCAAAAACAGCCAGGCCCTGTCGTAGACGCCACTCTCTGCAGTGACACGCAACACTGAGCTCCAGTCGTGCTGTTTTGGTCCTTGGCTGGCCTTTCCTCTCCACCCTGACAGTGCCAAATGACCCATTACACGCCCCGCTTCTCCTAGATTCCACCTTATCAAGCTCTTAATAATTTACATCAATCACAGGCCAAATCTGCATGGTTTTCCCCCTATGACTTCTGACTGAGTGGAAACACTCCGTAATGACCTCTCCAAAACAACAGTGAGAAGAAAAACTCAAACGGATATTCTGTCTCTCTCCATCTCTCTCCCCCACATGGAAAATCGTAAATTCAGCTTCTCAAACGTAACGCTCTAGTTGCAGCGTAGAAAGAGAGAATGTTTTGGGCCGTTGTATTGAAAAACACAGACACACAGACAGACAGGCTGGGTCCAGTGGCGGCTCTTAAAGGGACAGTGTATATCTGTCCAGCTGAACTCTGTGACTCGGGCCCCAGGGTCTGCTAGAACCATCTAGAACAGAGGCCGCAGCTGACGCTTGGGTTTGGTTTGGGCCCAGGCCCGGCGGAACCAGACCAAATATACAGACACACACACACACACACACACACATACACACACACACACACACACTGCTGTGCTGTCAGAGCCTCCAGGAAAGATGAGCAAATTCCGTCATGGATGTTAGTAAAGGCCGAATGCCTAGAGAGCACAGCTAGCTGTCTGGAGAGACAGGGAGGGACGGAAGGAGAGACTGAGGAAAAAGACGGAGAGCTGGACACCTAAAAGAAGAAGGATTTTAATATTGATATGAAAATCGGCATCATAGAAAAAACATGATGCAAACCTCTGGGTCTCCAGCTTGGCCTTTTCTCCAGCTCCGACCCGTCCCTACACCTCGTCCATCCTTATCAGTGTGAGTGTGTGTGTGTGTGGGGGTCCGTCTGGCTGTCTGGGTGGGTGATTTGTGTGTCTGGGTGTAGCCGCTGCCAGCTAAGCCACTGTGATGACGCTCCTACTGAAACCAAACCATAGCAGCACAACACACACACACACAACACACACAGACACACACACAGGCCCTGATGTTGCAACTGCAGCAGAATCCCAATGGAAAAGAAAAGTCTGGTATATAACATAATGCGCACACACATACATCCTTACTCGGACACATACACAAACACACACACACACACACAAAGGATGCCATTCTGCCTGGTGCCTCAGGGTGTATGACTGAGACTTAAAGCAATGTTCTTCACTGCCTAAGCACCTGATAATCCCTGTAGGCTGGCAGCATGCAAGGGAAAGTCTCACACACACACATACACACACTCTCTCTCTCTCTCTCTCTCTCTCTCTCTCTCTCTCTCTCACACACACACACACACACACACACAGACATGGATGAAATGTCCTTAGCACTGTTCCCTTAGGGTGTACCAGAAGCAGTGGGATTTATTGCATTTAATGTAGGACATAAGTGAAAAAATGCCCTCTCACTGTGCATGTGTGTGTGTGTGTGTGTGTGTGTGTGTGTGTGTGTGTGTGTGTGTGTGTGTTATTTGCCTAATAAATACATCTATTTATACCTCTCCCTATCTGGACACAGTGGACATTTCCCCCAGACTGCACCTGGAAAAAGCAACACGGCCAAACACCTTACCAGGGCCGGGCTAATGTAGTCACAAACACGTTCTGCACACACACACACACACAAACGCACGCACGCACACACACTCACACATATATACACAAATACACACATGCACGCACACGGTTATACCAGAAACACACAAACACCATCAATCATCCAGCAACCTGTGGCTTTTGGCGTAGCAGACATCTCCAGCACACAACCTGCTCTTATTAGAACAAACTCAAAGAAATACACCTCTCTGTCCTTCTTTTTCCTCCTCCTCCTCCTCATTCACTCCCTCTCCGTCTTTCCTCCTACTCCACCCTCCATTCCTAATGTCCTGATCTCTGTCTTCATATCAGCAAAACACACTCTTGCTTTCAGAGAGGATGAAGCAGCACTTGTACTAAAGCTATTTGGTGCATTTGGAGGCAGAATATGGCAAGAATACTTTTATTAATAGAGTTTAAACGTTTGGTGATGCACGCCTAATTAGCCCTCAGCGTAGCGTGGAAACACAATCAGACTTGTTTTTATGATATTTGTCTTGGCATAGCATGATCTTATTTCACAAATTAAGCTTGGACTGCTTATGCAGCTCCTGTGATGGATGTGTCATCAGCAGAGGTGGGAACCCGAATCACATGACTTGGACTTGAGTCAGACTTGAGTCACAATTTTAATCATTTGAGACTTGACTTGATGCATGAAGAGAAGACTTGAGACTTGACTCGGGTTCTGGTGACTTGGGACTTGACTTTGAATACTTGAAAAGGTTTCTAAAGTCTTGACAAAAGATCTTGTGTGTGTGAAAGAGAGATTTATTCCACCAGACGACTGAATTAAATTCTGTTTTCCGAATTTGTATGGAATGATTGAAGATATTAAATTGATACTGGACATTAATGACATAGACTTGACTTGGTAATCTACATTTAGACTTGGGACTTGACTTGAGACTTGTACATTAAGATTTGAAACTGACTTGGGACTTGGTTTGGGACTTGGAAAGTTGACTTGGTCATACCTGTGGTCATCAGATTTGTCTACCCATAGAGGGGTGAGGGAAGTGTTTTACACATCATGTTTAGAAAATGATATTTTGGCCATATTACCCAATCCAAAGTATATGTTTTCTAAACAGCTACTGGTGCTAAATGAGGAGACCAATAATGTTCCCTCCCCTAACTACAAGTAGCATTGCTAAATAAGGTTGTCCCCTTGCTTGTAACACATGTAGACAAAGCTGTGAATTGAAAAGGACCAGGTGAGTTCCAGACAGCTTGTAAGATTGCTTTTACATTTACATTCTAGGCACTTAGCTGACACTCTTATCCAGAGCGATTTACAAAAAGAGAGCAGGTTCAGTGTCTTGCTTGAGGACAAAAGGCTGTTGCAGGGATCGTACCTATGACCTTTCACCTATGTGACATATTCTCTACTAGGCTACCCTGCCACTAGATAGGGCTACATGCTCAATATATCATCCATGCAACCGTAAAAACATTTTTTTGGAGATGTATTAGAGTGGCGTTCCATCTGCAACATCGCTGCTAAACATGAAGTCCATCAAATTAGCACCAATCTCTTGTGTCCGAGGAAAGACGGACACACAAAAAAGCATTTCGCGCACTGATGTGATCATACTGCAGAGCAAAAGGATTTTGCTTACACTTGGAAAGATAGAAAGTTTGTCTAAAGCTCTGATGAGTATCTCATTTTCTTTTTTGTTATACTTCACAAGTGATGCAGGCTTCTTCATATTTTATTCCCTCAGTCCACAATGTGGGGCTGGCTGTGTATACTGTGCTAGTGATACTGACTGTGTTCACATGTAGCCTCTTGAGCCATTAATATTATTTCACATGCTATTTCATATCTCATATGTACTACTCAACCAGACTATAAAGTTGAGCCCAGTTTGCCACTGAATAATCCATTCAATAGGAAAATAATTAGCTATTAGGTGCATAAAGACCCAATCACATTACTTCACTCCAGTGCACCCTTGTGTGCTAGTGCCAAAACAATCAACACTTTGGATAGATTAGAAATGTTTCTCCAAACTGATAAAAAAAAATAAAAAATATTCAACACAAAATAAAAGTGCATTAAATATATGCATATATATATTATTGTGAACCTAAAAACTCCCCAGTACTACTCAAGGTCGATAGAGCAGGTGATGTTTTGCCCTCTTTGCTCCTCTATTGCCATATCTTCCTCACTTGTCCTCTCTGTAGCCCAGCTGCTTCTCCACAGGAGCCAAGAGACTTTCCATAGTGGAAAAAAAAATACTCATACTTCACCCTTTTTGTTTGATCAACTTCCAAATGCTGTCATCTCTTGTGTGCAAATGTTATTGTCTGTGTTCAGTGTTCACAGTCCACTTGTGCGGATGAGGTCACAGGGGATGAATTGTTGTGGGTGACCGTTACATCTACGATCATGTAATGATGGCCACCATCAATAACACGGCAGTGTTGATGGTGGTACCATTCTAGGGTTAAATCCATAGCAAAGCCTTATCATTTTAGTGTTTGTGTATACGTCTGTGTTCGTGTGCCTGTGTGTGCATGTGTGAGGCAGATGTATCTGGTGGTGTGTGTGTGTGTGTGTGTGTGTGAGCCAGACGTACGTAGTGGAGTTGATGGTGGTGTATCCAGAAGGACACTCTGGTATACAGGCCCCGTTGTGGATGACGTACTCGTGGCAGCCTGACTCCCGGTCCTGGTTCAACTTCTTAGTCTGCTTACACTGATTGTGGAGGTCCTGGATAGAGCAACAGGGACAATACATATCATTCAGAGAGAGAGAGACACACAAACACAGAGAGGAGAGAGGGAAGGAGAGAGAGAAGAGAGAGGAGAAAAAGTAGAGAAAGAGTGGATGTAAGTGTATGTGCGTGCCTTTGATTATTATCGGTGTTTTATAATGATGAGCCAAGCGATGGAAGCTTCTCATTTGATAAATCGTATGTCCTTACATCAGTGTGTGTCACAGAGAGTGTACTATACCTGTCTTTGAGATAAATGTGATTTGTTTTAACCTTGAGAACCCATTAACCCATTACCAACCTGACAGAAAGAGAAGCTGACGCAGCGCCAGCCCCTGAAGACGTAGTATCCTGGAGGACACTTGTCTACACAGGTGTCGCCGTGCTGGAGGTTCCTGCAGGCCACACAGCTACTGACGTTCCCCGACTCTGAGCAGCCGCCCAGGCACTGGTCGTGGCAGCAATGGCCCCGGGGGCTACACGCACCATGCTTACAGTTGTCCAAGCACACTGGGGAAAGAGAGGGAGAGAGGGAGAGGTAAGAGGTGGTTAGTATCATGTTTGATACAAGTGGACATTTGGGATTGCAATCAATAACGCTTTATTTTGGCCCCCACTTGCAGCGGCACTTTGTGTTCACCATGGACGTGTTTTTGAGTTGGTATTTGGAGACCAGCGGGAGAGAGCTGGGACTCACCCAAAGTCCACAAAAACACTGAAAAACATTCTGCTTTTACAGCAATAAGGGTGCAGAAGCAAAATAAAATAAAAACAAAATACCAAATAAAAACAGCACTGGACGGCATGTACACTGGACTCTCCCTCTGTCACACTCGCTCTCTCTAGAATTTAACGGCTCACAAAACATTAAAACAGGAAGGGGCGGACCGGACGAAAACCCCAGGGCCAAAATGGCCACCAAGTGGTGGTTTGCTCTGATCTGAGAGCAATGAGGGCACACACATGCAAGTTTGGGCGTACTGTATGTACACACACATGCATACACATTCACATGCATGTGTGCGTGCCTTCATGAAATAAAAGCAGGTGTTCTCTGCAAGGCTTTGTGGTACATTGATTCCTTTTGGATGTGTTACTGCTGTTGCTGCTCCAAGAGAAAATGAGAAAGGTGTACTGCCAACAGAAAGAATCCAATCCTGTATTTGAAAAATGTTTAATTGTCCCTTATAAAAACAACAAACTACTGGCAGAAACAACAAAGCATATAAACATCAACATCAGTGATTTCTTTGCTAGGTGATGGATTGCTAACTCCAGCATCATTCCCGAATTTCCCCTAGGGGTCAATAAAGTGCATTTCATCTTATCTTATCTTATCATTAACATGACCAGGCCTTAATTGTTTCATTAAGTATCAACAAACACATACATATGAGCAATTTGGCCAAGCCCCTGTAGTAACCAACTAATTGCTAATGGGCTGCACCCTAAACATCATTGGCTTGACATGTCAAGTTTGATTTGACCTATTGGGAAACACCATTTGGTCAAATAGGCTGAGTGTCAATTGTGATTGGATTAGCTGTCAGATTTGACCTGTGACCTGTAATGATCTAATAAACAAGTTCTTATCTCCTTGTCCATGAGCCAATAGAGACTCATTAGATTTCAACATATACTAAACCCTGACCTTTTTAGCAACTGGACATACTGACTGACCAGCTGACGGATTGGGAGAAAGATAGGAAATCACCACATCAGCCACAGGTTGGTAAATGTTTACTGTGGCTGTTTTACTCTACCAGCTACTTTAGCAGGTTACAAAACATCATTTGAGTGTCCTATTTTATTTGAAAAACATCTAGTAGTCAGGTAAAATAGAAAAAAGTTTGGGATTTAGCAGCCACTGTGACCTTTAGACAAAGAAGGTTTTCTGCTCCAGTTGGCTTCCTGATTTTCAATTAAGTGCAGCACTCATCAGCTATCAGTCTAAACAGACAGAAAAGCAACTGGATTGTCTTGAGTGTTTCTATAATCGAATTTATCCCATGCTTTAAAATCCACGTGGAGCGGGGCAGGTTTGAGTAGAAGAGACTAAAGAATATTGGAATGTAGGCCAACTCTGACCCCCTGTTGGTTTTCCTGTCCGTGGCCCTGTGCGTTAATCAGTCTCTCACACCACGTCCCTCACTATACTGTCAGCTTAGATATCACACGCTAACTGAACTACAGAGGGCCAGGGCAGAAGAAAGTGCTGAATGTAGGGCAGACCTAGGTCAAAGAGTTAGCTGCAAATAATTCTTAGCGTATTTTTAACCTGCTTTGAGGCCCAGATGGGTGGGGATTTGCTGCATCAAGCCAATGCAGACAGTGCCAGGTAATATGTCAATCAAAGAAAACTATACCGCATTGATATTCAAGTGCTTACGCACGATTGCCTAACCTTTTTGGCATTTGCATTGCCCTAAGCGGTAAACCCCACCCATCTGTTACTCTCGGCAGGATAAAACAACATTAAGAACTGGATCATAAATACTATTTGACCCAGGGCTGGGATTCATTCTGCATTTGACTGTATTTTGACAAAATTCTGTGATATTTACTACAAACAAAAGAAACACATACTGTTCCTTAGCTGCTGAGAAAAGAGTTGAAGAAATAAAAAAAACATTTAGCAGAGTGCAATGGGGGCACTGTGTGCCAGCCTTCAAGGGATACCACCTCTGTGAGGACATCACATGAGCTCTCACTGCCAAGGAAACAGCTAGGACCCCTCTCCTGCACGGGAGGGCTGCCCATCGTGCTGCCTGAGCAAAAGCAGAGAGGACAGACGGGGCCGTGGCAGGGGGGAGAGGAGGAGGGGAGACTGAGAGGGACGAAGGGGGGGTAAGGAGGCTGAAGGAAATGAAAGAGCAATGAAGAAAGGGAGGATGGGGGGTCAAAAACACAGAGAGAGAGAGAACGACTAATGCAGAAAAAACACCACCTCCGACCTTCTGAGATAGTTCATGCAGGGGTCTCTCTCTCCCTCCTGATCGCTCCACTACATTTTCTTTACTATGAGCTAGTGAACCTGCCCTCGCACACAGCCTCTCTCTCTCTCTCTCACAGAAAAAAATGCATAGCTCTCCTGTCTCCTCCAGCCCTCCCCCTCTCTCCTGTCTGCTGTGTGTGTACATGCTGTGACCACGCCATCACATAACAGAACAGGGAGAGCGGAGACAGACTCCTGATCCAGCTCCAGCCGGCGATCCACGCCGGAGTGCCGCTCCAGCCCCAGATCCACCCTCAGCTTCAGCCAATGTGTTTGCTGGCTGGGGGAGGCAGCCATTCAATGGCCTCCTCCATGTCGGGGAGGAGAGACGCCCAGGGTTAACCCTGGCCTCGCTGGGGCAGACAGGGGGCAGACGCAGCCAAGGAGCCAGCGTGCCAGGGAAGATACTACTGGATCTACTGCTGCTGCTTTGGGTGAATAAGAACAAGCTTGAGACTGAAGCCTGGCCAATGCAGAGTTAGACAGAGCTGGTAAATCAGCTCTGCGTCAATTCCATTGAATACAGGGCCACAGAAAATCAGTTGTTTATATCTCCAAGTTCTACTAATAAAAACAGGCACCACATCAATGTATTGCCCTCTTATATTTCTTTCTTTTTCTGTCACTATAAATGGTTTTTGGATTCTGAGGTATATTTACTCCCTTCCCTCTCCTGTTCCAATCAGATCCCAGCACAGTGCTCTCAGCAGGGAGTACTACAGTAGCACAGCGCTAACGCCGCTACTGCAGCAGCATTATTTCAATTCTGCTCACGCTAGAGCTGGGCTACACAAGCTAGCTTCTCTGCCAAACACACTCCAGTCAGCTCACTCATTCATTCATCCCCTCCTCCTCCTCCTCTTCCACTGTCCTCTTCTCTATCCATCCCTCTTCCCTCCTCCTCTCCTCTCCTCCATAGCCTCAGCCTGCCTTGCACCACTATCTATCTCTCTATCTGCCTGCCTGCCTGCCTTTCTAGGCCACTCTGCCCCTCCCACTTTCATTCATACAACGCCTTGTTTTGTTTTCATGCTGGGTGGATGGGGGGATGGAGGGAAGGAGGGATGGATGGAGGGATGATTTCACTCGTGCTTCCACAACAACAAGAGGAGGAGGAGGAGGAGGAGGAGGAGGAGGCGGCAGCATCCCGGAGAGCTTATCTCTCATTAAGCTACACACGCACACACGCATGTAAACCTCACTGTGTCATTCAATAATTTGCTTGCTGCTTCCCTAAACACACTGAGTTCCAGTAAGGATTTTAAATGCAAAGCCTGATCAAAGGTGTGCTGTGTTTACCTTTCATTTGGCCACGGCAGTAAAGAGCCTTGGCTGCTCAGTCCCCAGGGAAGGAACATGGGAGAAGCCGAGCAGCCAATAGCGCGCAGCCACACACGGCAACACTTCCTGCTCTTACACATAAAACCTCCCCTTTAATTGGCAGTGTTGTCTACAGGCAAAGCGCTGGGAACAATAACAAACACGTTTTTACCCCAGAGCCATTTACTCAGGAGCACGCACACACACACACGCACCCTCTTACACACTCACACACACACACACAGCTGCTGGATTCACGTTTACTATATTTGGCCACGGTGGGAGTCCTAAGCTTCAAAAGCTTTGCTATAAATGCTTCTAGTGATCTGATGTAAGACATTCACCCTGAGAGAGTAGAGGAGAGAGAGGGGGTAGGGGAAAGAGTGTAAACAAAAACACACAGATCCCTGGGAGGGAGGGAGGAGAGGGAGTGATACTGTCGTCACCAGTGTCAAAATACACGCACACGCATGCACGCACACACACAGAGACACACACAGCAAGGCAAAGGTCTGTTTGTGTTGACTTTGTTTGACAGTATTGATAAGTATGACAAGAACAATACAATCACCAGCACGGCCAGGGAGGAGAGGAGCGGGGGAGGAAGGGGAGAGGGGGAGTAAGGTGACTGGAAAAGAACGGGAGACAGAAGGGGAAAAGCAGGAGATGAGAGAGAAAGGGAGAGAGGTGAGAGGTAATGTAGAGGAAAGGTAAGATTATATGATATTGCTCCAACACATTTTCCATTTCAAAAGTCCACAATTTTTCCAGACCTCAAAGGCAGTCGATGTAAGATTTTCAGTTTAATCTAGCTACAATCTACTCAGTAGGTCAAAAGATATGGTGGAGGGATGATCTAATAATGTATTCACTGCCATTTGGTTTATTGTTTTTTGTTTTGTTTACGGGCCGTAAAAAAGCTCCTCCCCTATAGCTGGAGCCCCTCCCATCCCACAGTGGGTGAGTAGAGTCAAATATGGTTCTATCTTAAATATACTACTTCTAACTGGCTTACGTTGTCAGTGTTGAACTGTTTGAGAATTGATTGCATGTGTTTCGTGGAGTGAGGGGGTACGCATGCAGCACTGGGGTGGAGTCTTTGGAGGTTTTGTCTTTGTTTTGATGTTTTTGTTTCTGTGCGCCTACAGGGGGTGCTATTCTATATAAATCGTAGATAATACACCTTTAATTTCTTAAATGGATGTGAAGAAGATAACCACAATATATCAAATGATAGTGGGCTACAGCAAATAGTCATTTACATGTGTATCGGGATAGAAAAATAATATTTTTCCATACTTTTTCAATGCTTTTTATGTGTTTCCATACTTTTCCCAACCTGCATAAGGGGATGAAATGAGGAGTCATACCCTTCCTTTCATTCTCTCTTCCAGCCACTCCCTCTTAGGCTTATTGACACACAGATAAAGAACAGCCATTATGCAAGCAACTCTCTAAACACAGGAAGTAGGAGAACCTGAGAGGTGTGAGTGTGTGTCTATCTGTTTCTGGCTCTCTGTCTAGGTTTAGCGGTAGTAGGACAGGTGAAAACAGTGTGCTTCAAGTGTGTGTGCCTGCAAATAACAAGCTATTTCAATGTGGTTACAGCGATGCCTGGGGCCATGCTCTCGATTTGATGAAGAGAAAGGGAAGCAAAAGGACAAACAGCCTAAAGCCAATACATTCTACACATCACCTATCCTGCCATCACAACAGACACACATGGGCCCTCCAGGTACATGCAGCCGAGTACAGCTAACTTGCTTGTGATGTCAGTCCCTCTTCATCCCTATTAGCATTACAAATATATTCATTTTTACCTTTATGGAGTCTACTGACAGCAGCAAGCAAATATGAAAAATCCCTTAGCTTTCAACATGACAGGCTAAGTGCAAATTAGATGTTTAGATTTGGTTCACTGCCAACATAAAAATAATAGTTTGAATGGGAATATACAAGTGGAGGATGCTAGTGTGTTTTTCCCACTTAGCCATACTTCTCAATTTGTATCTAACAGGCAAATGTGAACAAGCAAAAGAGAAGGCCGAAGAGGGGAGCTATAAAGTGCCATTGGGGTGGTGAAACTCTTGGCAATTTTTGTGGCAATGTAAATGTACAATACTTCCAGAAACATCGTGAGACACATGATCAAAAATGTATTGAAATGTCAGTGTTTCCCCGAGAGTGGCGCTGTGTATCATTGCTCCTAAGTAAGTGTTGTGTTAACAGTGGGAGAGCAGACTTAGAGGGGAGTATTCCAGCAGTCACCACATCTTCTCTCATTCTATCAGCTCTAATCCTGTTGAGCTCAACTGTCACCAAGACAATGATGACCATGACGCTCTGCGGTGTCTCTTTACAGAGTGTGTATGACTCACACACTGATGCTCAAATCTAAAACGGTAAATGTTTAGATAAGACGTTTAATGCCTGTCCACGGGGTCTTGCGCAGATGAGATTTGTGCAGGACTTTGATTGAGGGGCAACCTCTGTATGACATGCGCGCGTACACACACACACACACACACACACACACACACACACACACACACACACACACACACACACACACCATTCAGTAATGAGATTGGGTAGGTTACTATGTCAGGACAATTTACTGTTGTGTTTTATGTCACTGGGTCACGGTGATCTGATCAAGTATGTTGACATGCAGGTTGTAACACACCCACAAACACACACACAGACAACAGATCTATGTCACTTTTTATTTTAGCCAAGCTAGGTACCAGATGGGTGGGAGTGGGCCACATAGGATAATAGAATGAGTGCCAGACAGGGTATACAATAACAGGAAAGTGAGTCAAGTCAATGTAATATATGTTTGTGTGTGTGTGTGTGTGTGTGTGTGGTCACGCTCCTGCCACATGCAACTGCTTACCCTACCCTACACACACAAACAACAGCAAATCAGACCATCATTCATTTAAAAAAAACCTCCAGCAGAAAACATTCTTATCTAGAAATGACATTCACGAAAAGGCTGAGCGCCCTGACTGGAGCTTTTCCATTGATTCTACATACAGTATATATGTGTGTGTGTGTGTGTGTCCTGTTGACTAAATGACCCTGACTTTATTGGGTTACTGGGGGTTGGACTGGGTTGAAAGAGACCAGGGCTTCACACACACATAGTTCACGCAGGGCTCTCTTTATCCCTTGTGATCGCTCCACTACATTTGCTTTACTAGCAAACCTCCCCCAGCCACACACTCATACACACACCTTTGTAAGCAGGGTAAGTGGTTGAAAATGTCACGGTTGCTTGTAGACATCATACTCATAGAAAGTGGTGGGAATTGGCATGGATATCATTATTCAATTCAATTCTTGGGGGTCATCAACTTATTTTGCTGCGGTTTTTGGTCCTTGTAACCATGAATCCACTCACTGACACATAGCCTACATATGTAATGTATACCCACACATTTTAAAAGCTTTATTTCCAAATGTAAAATTAAAATTCAAAACATGAATAATCAAATATTACATTATTTTTTCTCTCACACAAATGAACATAAGCAAACCCGTTCCACATATCCTCATACCTGCCCCAACGTGTCTAGTTGTTAGCTTACATGAACAGTAGCATGTTATCAATCTTCCCATATAGAGCAGGCAAGTCCAATCATGTCAATGGGAGGCTCTAATATGTATAGAATCTAGAATGAACTCTAATTACATCTTTGATGGTCTCTGCTGCCAACAGACTGTAAAATGATCAGACCTAATCACTTTGTCATGCGAGACTGATGGCATCAAGCTAGCAATGCGCCGCAAGTATCTGGATGGCCGTTATGAGCAAAATCTCTTCCCTGCAGTCCATTATTAAACTGTATTTATCCAAGGAAGTTTGACTGAGCAGGCAGTGCCCTGCTTCACACTCACACAGTTACACACAGCCTGGCAGCTGCCCAGTTAAACCACACTCTGCTACTACTGCTGTTGGCCACTAAAAAGCTCCATGAGAGCAATTGGTTTTCTTGCCTTGCTCAAGGGCATGTATCAGTAGTAGTAACTGTAGTTGTTGAGGGAGGGGAGAGCATTTATTATTCACTTCCAGCACCCAGATCTTCCCAGCTAGCCCAGGATTCAAACTCACAACCTTCTGATCACAAGCATACTTCTCTGATCTCAAGGCTACCGTCGTCCACTGCAGTTAATTTTTTCCATATAAAGAGTAGAAAAAATACAGTTTTTTATATAAGGGTAGGCTACTTCTCTACTGATGGCTGCTCTAGCAATGAATACTAAATAAGTCTCTTCGGTGTAGGGACAACATGCGAGCAGGTACTGATGCATGTACCCATATACACACACAAACACAAATACACATGCATGTAGACACACACACACACACACACACACAATCTGAATATGGCTTAATGAACATGGTTTTGCTCCCTCCTTTGTCTGTCTGTCTGTTCATTGATTTCCTTGTCTGTGTCTTCCTGTGTGCTGGCCGGCCCTGCCGCCACGTGATAGGCCCATCCCGTTGCCATGGA
The DNA here is from genome assembly GCF_046629955.1 of Centroberyx affinis. Lineage (NCBI taxonomy): Eukaryota > Metazoa > Chordata > Actinopteri > Beryciformes > Berycidae > Centroberyx > Centroberyx affinis. The sequence continues at coordinate 524,642 of NW_027282008.1, forward strand.
GATGAGCCCAGACATAGACTGTCTGCAGTAATTAGCAGCCCGCTCCTAACAGGCATTTTCCTAGATTCCCCTCTAGGCATCATTTGTGTCTTGTCCTTTCATCCTAAAGCCACACTCTTTCCATTCTCCTCTTCTCTCTTGGTCCATTTCAGCTTTCCGCAGCTCTCCCCTTTCCCTCTCTTCGTCCCCTCAGCTCTCCCCTCTCCTCCTTCCTTCCTCCTCCTCCTCTATTCCTGACCCTCCCCTGCTCTCCTGTCCCTCCCAGCCATAGTGTCTAGCCCCAGGTGACGGATCTGCTCCTCCAGAAAGCCACAGCCACTAGATCTCATTACAGACGCTCAGGATGGGGCTAAAATCAATACGCCCCACTGATGGCCCTCCTCACCACTCCCTTATTCTCCTCTCCTCCAACACATCCGTCGTTACTCCCCTCCCTATGCCTCCTTCCTAGCCCCCTTTCTTCTTCGTCCCTCTGTTCACTTCTCCACTTGCCTCCTCATCCCTCCTTCCTTCCTTCTCTCCCTCCCCTCCATCCTTCCTCTCCTCCCCCCGCGCCACGTCTTTAATTTTGTCACACTGCCACCAGCCACAGCATTTGCTGCTGGCTGCACTTTTTCTGACATCTAGACACAAACACAAAATACACAAAAAAACAGACAAGCCTGTTCCAGCACACACACACACACACACACACACTTACACAGACACTAGTGCAGTCAACACACATTCTCCCTCACACGCACAGAAAACCCAAAATAGACAAAATACACCTGTACCCATACAGTCATAGACACAACTGATATCAACACACATTCTCACTCTCTTCTCTTCTCTCTCTCTCTCTCATAAACACACACCCACACACACACCCACTGAGGTCCAGCAGGCTTTGCTGAGTGGACAGTTTGGTGACAGTGTGGAGGTGATGGAGAGAGGCGGCTGGTGAACATCCATCTAGCGAACGAGACGCCTGCATCACCAGCCTCATGATCTGCCTTCACAGCACCACCACTCAGAATCACTCACACACACACACACACACACACACACACAGGTAGACATATACAGCTATAAACACATCAACACATACTTTCCTCTGTGTGTGAGCAACAAGAAAGAAAGCAAGCAGACACAAACGCTCACTCTCTCTCAGACATACAGCCACACACAGAGTCGATGAAACAGGAGTCCCTATATAACCAAACACCCTTCAGCCAGTCAACAAAAGCCCAGCACCACGACTGGGCTGCTATCAGGTCAAGTAGCCAGACACTCTCTCTGGCTTTCTCTAAAGACTCCCCATCTTCTTCACACCAGCTGGGTCAAACTCGATTTCAACTCCTTTCAAACTAGATGAAAGGCCTTTGCTCGACGAGCCTGTGGCACGCCTGGAGTGACACGCGCATCAAATACTGTGGACTGGATTTGGAGACAATCAGCGTCATCGATTCCACTGCGGTTGCAGGCTGACTCAAATGATGTTTGACAGGGGAATAGCAATGGTCGGTTACGAATTCAGCCCTAGCTCTGTCCAATCACCTTCTGTGTCCCGCATAAGCGATCAAACTAGCCAATGAACACATGGGACGATGCCCATCAACCCCCTGGTTTTTAACGCTGCCCTAAATGGAGCTTGGTTGAAGAAAGCTAGATTTTTTTCAGCCTCATTCCCACTTGACCACGGTTTCAGCCAGACTTTTCTCCTGCGCTGGCACAGCATCAGCCCAAATGAAATGAATTGAGGGGAAAGGTCTGGCTACACAGGAGTTCTGCAGTTCCAACTTCTACCATGTCACATAGAGGAAATTAAATATCTGAATAAATTAAATGACATTAAACACTATTTTCTATGTCTGCAACATGCCAGCCCTGAACACACACACACACACACAGTCACAAAGAGCTGCAGACAGTGATTTGACATCTTTAACTGGGCACTCGTAAGTGCAGTTTTATGGATTGCAGTTGTGCTTAGATAAATACCCCGCTTCATCTGGGTAATTTAATCAGTGGCGCTGAGCGGCGGCCCAGTCATGACTAAGGTGTTTTTAAGCCTTCCCTTTCTGCCTCAATGGCCCATTATCTCCTCATATTAGCCACAGAGAGAGACAGAGAGAGGGAGAGAGAGAGAAAGGGAGAGAGAGGGAGAGAGAACTCAAGTCACCCTCTCTCTGTCCTCAGTTGACACCCAGAAAATGTTTATCAAAGGGCTGATTGTCCTGGATTGTCTTTTTCTCTTCTCCTCTTCCCTACCTCCATCTTTCTCTCTTTCCTCTCCTTCTATCTCTCCCTCTTTTCTGGCCTCCTTGTGTTTCGGGGGCTTTGAGTTCAGATGGCCAGTGAGACCAGGATGAAGATTCAGCGCTGCCAGGCCAAACAGCGCCAAACCCCAAAACACCGCCCAGATCTAGTGCTCGGACTCTCTACTGTCTTATGTTAGCCTCTGAAAACACTAGGACCAGGCTCCCCTTGGAATACCTCTCTGCTCACAGACAAAATGCAAAGTGTGTGAAGATTTCTGGAATTTTTATTGGGTTACTCTTACGTCTAAACTAAACTGGCATGCTGATAACTGAGGAGCTAACAGTACAGACACACAGACGCAGATAACACGTAGTAACAAGCGAACGGGCAAATGTTAAGACAAACACACATGCACAGACAGAGGAAATCAATCTCCCTCAGGTAAACACAAACAAAGTCTCCCAGACACAACAGCAGGAGACAAGGAGATAAACCGAGAGAATGGCACAGACACAAGTAAACTTAACCCTCTTCCTCCTCATCAAACACCCCCCCCACACACACACACACACACACACACGCCCGCATGCACAGGCTCAGTGCTCCTGTCTTCTTCCATCTGCAGGCTGGCCAGCTGTACTGAGCGGTAGGCACAGTGTGGGGACCAGGGCGGGAAGGCTGCAGTGCAGATGCTAGCTGCCCTATTTCATATTCACAGCATAGCACTAAGCAGCGCAGAGCTACGGTACACAGACACGCACACACAAATACACACACGTGTGCGCACACACACGCATGCACAGCAGAGCAGCTGGTGGTAAAAGAACCAGGAGCGTGGCTGGCTGTCGAAAGCAAAACAATACCCATTAGTACTGTATTGATATCAAATTTGAAGTATCAAGTTGAAGAGTATGAAGAGTATCAAGAGTTATTGAAAAGCTTCAAAATGTTGGAATCTTACATTGAGAACTCAGATGGCATGAAAATAATTTCTATTGATTCTGTTTTATCACATAAGATAAAAAATAGCATTCTAGCAGAAGTATCAAATTTGAAGTTCCAGAACTTGTACCATTATTATTTATATTATAAATCAATATCCATGTTCAAGAAATGAGGCCACGTTCAAACTGTATTTACAAAACACTCTAACAATAATATACCAAATTGACTTTGATACTTTCCTATGATTGTCTTAACTTTCTGGCACGTACCTACGATGAAACAAAGCATAACAAATATTTTCTAATAATATGTGTCCCAGGTCTGGTTTTGATCTACTGATCACCAACAACGATCCAAACATATCAGTTTTGTTATGAGCCATTTAGCTAATGACGGAAGATTTCTTAAATGTGGCCAGATGTTATTTTAAGTGCCCTCACTGCTCCTTGTGTCAGACAAATTTGAGCACTCTCACCCTGTCCGTCTCCTCCCTCCTTCCACCACTCCCCTTGCATCCCACATGGCCTCAGGAAGGCTAGTTAAGAGGGGAGGAAGGAGGGAAACTCTCCATCATACCCAGGAGAAACAGACCTGTCACAAGGGCTCATACACACTCGCTCATCTCATGTCCAAAACACACACAAAAGATACAGTACACAGGTCACATGCTGCAGACACGTGCAGTTCTAGTGTGGTTCTTTTGTTTTAGGTCAAGCAGCCCTCCCTTCCTGCTCCTCAACCCCTGACCCCTAGACTAGAGAACATTATCGTTACCAGCCACTGCTTGGACTAGCACATAGGTGGGGTTCAGGACATTTTGTCCCATACGGCAAAACCCACACATCTGCTCCTTCAAGAAAATTAAATGAGACACTACCAATTATTTGCAAAATTATTTACTACACTTGCACATTATGAGGGTAAATGTCAGTTCGAAAAAGTCCTTGTAAGATGGAAAACTCTTTGGTTTAAGAAAAATAGTTGCATTGTCTGACTAATAACTTTGGCAAGAGTTTCACAGGCCAGGGGTCATGAAACATACTCAGCACACAGAGGACCTAAGGAAAAAATGAAAAACACCAAAATTGGGTTATGAAGTTTCCACATGATGGCAACAATACATTGGCCCACAAAAGTAAAAGCTATGAAACTGTGGTTATCACTTCACAGACAACATCTCTCGCAACCTCTCTTCAACTTGTCGAAGCCTCAGTTTGACCTCGTTGAGATCTATCTTTCCATCAGCAGAGCAAGCGGCCAATGAAAACAGCCAAGACGACTGGCCAGGGGTCTCCTGGGCCGGTGTGCAGGGGCTGATGATGGAGAGTGTTAGTCATAAGCAAAACAGTGTGAACTAAAATTCGAGCTCAAATGCGTCAAAGTACATCTGGGAGTTCTGGGAGTTCTGGGAGTGCAGCAAAACTCCTGCTTCTGTTTACTCCACTTTTTCGGTCATCCGTTTCTCTGATCACATCCCTTCTTCCTTGTGTCCTGCACTGGTTGCATGCTGGGAGGGCGTGTTGTGTGAAGGTGACTGGGAGTCTGTGATGAACAGTTAGTGGAAAGACCCTGGGCTGAGTGAGACCAAACTGGAACCAACAGTGGGTTCTGGTGGTTTTATGGAAAACCAGCAATGTGAAATCTATGGATCAAAAAGTATAAGCATTTCAGGGGCCCTTCACTGAAAAACAAAGCTGATATATTATAACCATGGTTTCATATATTACCCAAAGTGTAAACAGCCTCGCTAAATTTCATGTAGTTTGAGAATTATTGTTATTATTGAGTTAATTTGTTTGAATTTGCCCACTGAGTGATGTCGTCCAAAGGGCAATTACACTGAAGGCTGAGAGAAAATACAGCTACATTACAGGTGACATGCCTAAAGTCTAGAGTCACATCAACCATTTTCACCTCAAACTTCACGATGCTGTGAGGTGAAAATTGGCCTAAAAACAGCCATCCTATTCTATGGCAGATCGTGTATAGCCCTACAACCAGGACAGAAGGTTCTTGAGAAGAATAAGCCTGGAACGTGCAGAACCAGCATCATTCCAACATCTCACATTGACAACAGGAGCTAGTTCTGGGCCAGACCACACCACACCAGCCTCAGGGAGGTGATCAGGGACACAAAAAAAACAGCTTGAGAAAGAATAGCTATAATCGAAATGAATGGGAGTCGTGTGTCTACAAATCCTAAAAAATTAATCCTCTGAAAAAAACGGAAATATCACATCCCAGTCTAGACGATGCATACGTAAGATAGCATGCATACAATACAGTTTACATTGCCATCTCTGGTCTCTATTTGACGGGACTGATATGCCTGCTAGTTGGGATGATGGCTCATTGTCTGCCTGCCTGTCCACCCCTCAAACATGTCCCTGTTGTAATGCTAATGCAGCGTGCGCCGCTCTAAAACCTCCCCTAATTAAAATCTTGGTTCCAATAACTGCCAGGCTAAAGAGATTTGCCGTACGCACACACTATTAATTGTCAAGCAGAGAATGAAGGGAGGTTTTGTGTGTGTGTGTGTGTGTGTGTGTGTGTGTGTGTGTGTGTGTGTGTGTGTGTGCGCGTGTGTGCACGGATGCGAGTCAGTTGCCATCGTTATATACAGACTGAATGGAGGTAGGCCATCCCAATGGCAAACTAACATACATGCATGACACACACATGCACACAAATGACCACACGGCTCCATGTGAGATTAACAGCATCTGTGGTGACCTGGAGCACGGCCATAAACAGACGATACTAACACTCTGGTCACCTGACCTGCCCTTACATGCCTTGAGAGAGGAGGGGGAAAAAAGAGAGAGAGGGAGACAAACAGCCAGAGAGAGAGAGGGAGACAGATGGAGGCTAGGATCGGCGCGCCACGTGAAAATTGAAAGACAATCGAATGCGGTGACGCAGATATGCATAGGATAAGGGAGGGAGGGATGGAGAGCGGGGGGCCAGGCAGAAGGGTGAAGCAGGAGGGGAGGGAGCGAGGGAGGGAGGGAGGGAGGGAGGGAGGGAGGGAGGCGGAGGCAAAGACAGACCTAAAGAAAAGCAACAGCGTGGGGGCGTGCCCGAGGACGATAGATGGAGATGGAGCACGGAGGAGAGAGAAACGGAGGAGGGTGCAGCCACATGGCCTCTAAGAGGAAAACAATTTGTAAAACAACACCTTCTCTATGCCAGAGCCCTGTGGCTGCAATGGTCTGGGGTGGAGACTTCTCCGTTTCTGTCCTTCTATCCCTCTCGCTCTCTCTATCCCTCCCTCCCTGTCTCGCTCTGATCAGTTCGCTCTGACAAACACCACCCCTCCCCCCATCTTGTTTTTCCTCTCTTGGCACAGGAATTGGTGAGGTGTCTCCTCAAAAACAAGATTATCAACAGCCAACACACTATTTGCCCAAGGACGGAGAGACGTGCACATTTTTTACGACTTTGTTGTTTGACAGAAAGACAGAGGACAACATAACATGGTAACAACATGTTGGATCTCAGCATAAAAATATTCTTCATCTTTCCTTAAACAAACATGTTTGCCTCTTACAAACCAAACAACAGCGCACGTGGCTTTCATGTTCCATTTCGAAGAATTCAAATATCAGATATCAGAAATGCAAAACACATAATCTAGTGTATCATCTATCTTCCGCCAGGAACATAATAACATGTTGCTGCGTGCTTTACTGAACAGTGACCTATAACAGACAGAGTTGTGCTCAAGACCTCCAGTGTTTGGATGTTCTGTATATATACTTGGCTTACTCCTCCAGCCTGCTGTGTACAGTGAGTCTGGCTTTAATAAAAAAAAAGGCAATGTCAATATTGCTACTAGCCACAGGTTTAGGCATTAGGTTCCACCAGCCATACCAAGCTTGGAACTGCCCATCCTGGTGCTTGATGCCCACTTAGGCCAATTATGCCCCTGGCAGCAGGCACTATAGTGTCTGAGCCGCCGTTTTATTCCAAAAACATTCACAGCCCATTATGGCTGCAGCTCAGGCATGATGTGGACAGCCAAAGCAGAAAGTGGAGAGGAGCCGGGTCCTCAGCCAGGCTCAGGCACATGGGCGTCTCTTCAGGGGCCTGACTGAAAAACACACCCAGGCCGAGGGATTTACACAGCAGGGTGACTGTTGGAGGGGAAGGGTCCAACCACACAGGAGTACCCGTGTTTGGATCTGTGTGTGTGTGTGTGTACGCAGGAATGCACATACATAATATATGTACACCAGGGTATAGGACAAAAGAATAAGGAACAGACACACAAAACACATACATTAGGAGGGGAAAAGGAGTGTGGGGGGGCTGAAGAGGCCCTGCTTATCCTGGGGGGCGCAGGTGTTGTCAGCAGAGGCCCCTCTAGCAGGGAGGCTGGCTGGGTGGGTGGGTGGATGGGTGGCACACAAAAAGAAAAGCCTCTCATTGAAACACAGCAGCCAGAGGTAAACAGGGAGAAAGACAGAGAGACAGACAGACTACCCGTTGTGCCTCGTGGGCGAGCTTTACCTCTGCAAGTGCTAATGCAACTGGGATGAATAACAAAGGCAGCATGGACAACAAAAGGTCCCTAAACTCCTATCTAATCTGCATAAATTCACAATTTCAATCTTGCATATCTTGATTTTCTATCTCTATAACAAACACTGGCTGGTTTGCAGTTGAAGTTCATTTCAATGAGTCCCCTGAGGTAACCACAATTCATTCAGTTCTGGTTTGTGGTCTATGACTATGACCAGAGCCACGGGCTCTTCCTCAGCAAGAACATAGGGCTACACACTAATCAGTAAAATTAGAATAATTAGAATTAGTTTCCTAGATATTTTGATCATCATTATTAATCTTGATAATTTGATGAACAAAATTATTTTACTGCACTTTTGGCATCTTTTCTTGACTATTTTCAACTGCAGCAGATATTCTAAATAAAGTCAAATGTTTCAATATTGCTGATATGCCAACATTCTGTGATAGTTAATTGCAGAAACTGAAATTGCAATATAGGCCTACAATTACATACAATTTACTGCGCAGCCATACAGGACCTTGGATAGAATAAGTCTGGATAAGAAGTACTAAGAGTCCAAGTGGAGCTTACCACTGATATTAGAAATTTACTCATACATAGGACCTGTCGCAACTTCCTTGTCCTATTAAACTAGTGAGTGAGTGCCTTTGTACAACCCCGGCTGGGATGTTGGGGGAGAAAAGGGGGAGTGAATGAGAGCGGGTATGTCATTAGGGTTATCAAGTCAGCACCTTAAATTATAGATGTTTCTGTGAATTAAGCTCATGACACTTCCAGGAGGCTCAACAGTAAATTACAGGATCCCTGAACCACCCCTCCACATTCCCACTCTCAGCACTGTTCAGACTTACGCTATGTATTGCCAGGGTCTCAATGTAAATAAGAATTTGTTCTTAAATGACTTGCCTGGTTAAATAAATGTTAAATAAAGGTTAAATGCATGAGTACACACACAGGTCATTGATATTACACGCACAAACACACATGGTGTCCTAATAAAAGAGCATTTGACCAAAGGCAGATGGCTAGAAAGACAGCCAGAACAGATTTACAAGCATCCAGCAAATGATAAGACACAGAACAAGAACTTTATCTCTGGCTGCTGCCAAAGGGAACGGAATGGAGGGGATACAGGAAGGAAGGATGTTGCCTCCAGCTCAGCTAGCTACTGTATTGCTGTTATTCTAAGAAATGCTGCTATCCTGCAGATCTCTGTGTGTGTGTGTGTGTGTGTGTGTGTGTGAGTGAGTCAGAGACAGAGTTCACGTGTCAGTTGGACAGCTAGAGGTTTGCGGAACAGTAGCAGTGTTTTGCTCTTATCAAGGTCCAGACTCCATGTATTCTTTCTCTCTGGCTTCCAAACACAAGATATCTGCTGCTCCAACACCAGAACACCACTGTACAAAAGACACGGTATCTGCCACAGAACCTAGGACAGAGAAAGGTAGACGTGTATGCGCGTGTGTGTGTGTGTGTAATACGATTTGAAAAAGTAGAATGAGGGGCCAAATTGAATCAGGGCAGAAGGGAGGCTCTGGATGCTCAGGGGGGCAGCGGTTAACGGGAGTTAACGGGAGATAACAATAATCTAACAGTAAGCAGGTATCCTGATTGATGCCATCAGCAGCCATGCCTGACTCTCAGAATAGGGAAATGTTCATTGAGGGACCTGTTCACAGTGGTGTAGGTAGACTTATATAAATATTATGATTCACAAAGTGTGTTGGCATACTCATCTCTTCTGGAATAGAAAATCTACTTTTGCACCTTAATTTGGCCACTTGTGTGCTAGACCAACGTTTTTATAACTGGTCTTGAGCACAAGCAAAACAAGGTATGGCCATGTGCAGAGACTGCTGTCACTAAAATGATCACCAGTTTAAAAATACAATTTGAAAATAACCTACACCTACTTCATTAAGTTTAAACGTGAAAGTGAAGTAATAAATACAACAATAAAACACACTAAAGAGAAAAAATTATGATAAATTTAAGCAGATGAGATAGGAAAAAACAAGGGACCTCTAAAAAACAATCTCACCTCAAAAGGGAAAAAAAAACACGTCAGCTACCCAAGCAAAGCGACCGCTCTGCAACATCACAGTGACTCTGGTCTAGTCACAAAGTGTCACTGTTCTAGCCATCAGTAGAGAACCCACATTATCAAATAAAGTCAAAACGTATGTATTCATTTATTTGAGATCAGAACATTGTGGAATTCCCCCCCATCAATCAGGCCACTGCTGCTACTAAACCACCACCAGCAATCCCAGGGAAAGCTCTGACAAACTTGGCCAATAAGAGGCTAGGGCTGACACACTTAGCCAATCACATGGCTAGCGCAGGGGATGAATGCCGTGCATCACCATGGCTATTTTTCTGCTGTCCAGAAAAGTGCTATTGGCACATTCATCTCTGTCACTGGTATGTATGAGACGAAGACACTAGAGCATCTGTCTCAATCTACACATGCACATACTGCCCACAGTATGGAGTCATGGTGCGCCAGACAGTCCCTCCTACAGCCACACTTCCCCTCAAAGAAAACTGGGAGCCGAGTTTGTCATCCAAGCTGTTCTCTGCATCCATCCCTCCATCGCTGCTCTCCACTTATCAGAGGTGTCAGACATACGCAGGCGAACACGAATGTGCACACACACACACACACACACACACACACACACACACACAAAATCGGGGTGTTAACTGTGAATTGCCTTATAGGACAGGCCAAGTCATAAGAAGCATATTGCTGGACATGCATGCTTTCATCCAAACATTCATTCATTAACCCATTCATGGATTCAGGGACTTGTCCACTGATCCATCCACTCACACGTTCATTCATTGGTTAAACAATATATTAGGATTGCACTGATCAGCTTTTCTCGGTCCGATTCAGATTTTTTTAACAGTGTGATTGAACGATCACCGATCCAATTGCCAATTGAAATTATGCATTTTACCCAGACTACCCCTAATTTGGATCTGCCTTAGGGACATTACATTTATTTAAGAGCCAAGGTTGCTTTTTACCAATAACGTATTCCTCTTCAATCATTGTCGAATGCTTCAACTGCCAAGGCATGGTGAGTCAATGTGGCTGGTTTTGTTTCACCAAGGCCAGTAGCTAACATACCACAATGCATGGAGAGTCTCAACAGGCCTGAAGCAGGGGTAGGAAGAGATTGATCAAGTGAGGGGGAGAGAGAGAGAGAGAGAGAGAGAGAGAGAGAGAGAGAGAGAGAGAGTCAATGTGGACAACACAGCCCTTAAATGAGAGAGGAAGGGAAGGAGAAAGAGAGAGAGAGAGCATGCAATGATTATATGTTGTAATATCTAGCCTATATGGTTATCTTTTTTCTTGTTTTTCTTCTTTCTCTTTCTAGAGGTTGAATCATTGGAACACAGCTAAACAGGTCAACAGGTCAGTGCATGATCACAGGTCCCCACAGTCTATGTAAAATTGTCATTTTAACCCAACAAACATCAACAGCTACAAAAACGTTTTTTTCCTTTATGGTCCTTTTCTCTCTCTCTCCCATCTCCTGTTGTTTATGCTGACCTCTCTCACTGGGGCCTCTCCCCTCTCTGCAAATGTTAACCCCTTCAGCATGGGTCACGCTCCCACCAACAGGAGCCCCGCCCAGTTCCTCCCATGGTGTTCCCATTCCCGCTCTGGGAAGGACCAAGGGATAAACACATATGCAAACTCACACACACACAAAATAGGACACACTTCTGTCCTCCCCCCCATGCACACGTGTACGCACATGCACACACGCACATATTCACCTCTGTTCCCGACTCCCTTCTACCCACAAGCCCTTGTAACCAATTAGTTCACTGGAATTGTCCAGATGGGGGCCCCTCTCCGTGCATGCTGTGCCTTGATTGGTCGAGGCAGGCGGCAGGAAGGGAGATGGTGGGAGATAAGAGGAGATCGCCCAGCATTCCTCCCGGGGGTCTGAGCCTCATGTGGGTGACAAGCAATGTCATTTGTCATCAGATCTGTCAACCTCAGAAACCTGCTTGACTTCTGAGTTCCTGCTAATGTTCCTATACAAGCATAGTATTCTCAAAACAAAACAGGTGTCTAAAAAGTAGACCTCACGACGGAAAGATGGATTTACCTGGGAGTTGTTTTGTTCCTGGTTTGTTACCTCTGCAACAGCTACACTGAGAAGAAACTGCCGCTCCAAAATGGCGGTTTCTGCGGTGGATATATTGGCTAGAGGCTTGCAGATGGATTGGTGGTGTTGTCGTGTGTCTGCCAATGTCCCACTGCTCCTCGCTCGAGATTGATGTGAATTACATTTGGTCACATGTTCGCTGTGCACACACACACACACACACACACACACACACACAGACCAGAAATACTGCAGGTCCAGTTAATCTTATTAACCCAAATTCAGAGTCATGTCGGTCTGATGTTGGTACACACAGACAAACTAAAAGACAGCACATGACAACAAAATTCCTCATGAAAAAATTCCTCATTCCTCTCTCCTTCTGTCACGATACAAATCGCACAAGGATTAGTCAGATGATATATGGGTATACATACGCACGCACACACACACACGCCTTGGTCCACACAGCATAACGGCATAACATATTTGGGAGAGTGGTCTATGTGTGTATGTGTGAGTGCAGTATGTCTGCCTGACAGGCCCAGAGCAGAGCAAAGGAGCAGAACCTTTTTTAGCTACAACAATGCCGTCACAAGGCCCAGAGCCGCAGACACTGGAGTAAGGAGGCAGCAGTCAAGGCATGCTAAATATTAGCCGGGTTGGACATGATTCTGCCTGCATGGTGACACACACACAAACACACACACACACATACGCACACGCATATCCAGACTAGCTAACTAGCTCATAGTCTATACCAGGGATAGGCTACGGACGCTATTCAGTATCATCTTCAACAGACTTTAATAGGTCCAAATAACAGACAGCTATTTTGTTTTGGAGGTAGAGGTGTCTGTTCTGGGTTCATCTTCTTCAAACTAGCAGGAAAAAAATCAAAGTAGGCCCGCAGAGTCCCCCAGAGAATACTGAAGCGTTTCTATTTTATTCTATCCTCTCCTCTTTCATTACATGTCATTTTATTCCATTACATTCTATTTTATACTGAAAACAGATAATGTAACTATACAGCGCATAACTAACTGGGGTGCTCAGCTGCAGTGCCTCTCTTCCATCTCTTCCTCTGTGCCCCTACCACTCTGGCAAAGTCCCTCTCAGTGCATTTCTGATATGTGTCAGAATCACAAAGAGGAAGCGTATATGGCCTAGCGTGACAGGATTCCATTGTTGCCATTGCCGAGTTGTCGACAGCCACCATAGTTGCACCTGCGCTGCAGCTAAAACCAGTGAGTGGCAACTGCAACGCTCTAACACATCACACATGACCATTTAAGACTCCATGTAATGTCTGCGGACTAGTATGCAGCAGGCAACTTAAGTCTATAAATGATGCAAGTGCACACACACTACGGCATGCCATGCACTCATTCAGACTAAGTCCATAACAGATATAAAACCACGATACGGGGCTAAGGATAGTTGGTTGGCTAATCAGAAACCTTGTTAGGAGCCAAGAGAGTTTACATTAGAGAGTAACTTATCCCTTTTTGCATACTTCTCCATTTGTCTCTTCCACACATTCATTTTAAACCACTCCTCTCATCTCATCTTGCGTTCTAATGCGTTTCTGTCATTTACACTTTACCTAAGCTGGGTGGAGTGGTGCTTGCAGTGACACACCCCTCATTCACACACTCTCTCGCTCTCTCTCACACACACACACACACTCACACACACACACACACACACACAGACACAGCAGCATACAACAACACATATGTCCCTGAAGCCACACCACACACAAAAACAGAGAGAGAAAGCGATATAGATAACACAAAGCACAAAGCAGATACACACAGAAACAAATACACACAGAAACTCCTTACACAAATAAAACACTAAAATTCACGCTTTTCCCAGCAGTGCATGAGCTGTGGACAAACATGCTACTACCAATCACGTGGGGAGTAACTCAGATGTGCACCAATCACAGGCGCACACACTGCCAAGGCAGCCATCTTTAGTAACGGGAGCCAGGGCTGACAAGTTTGGTCTATCATTTTGAGGCCCAGAAATTCCTGCATGTCTGCATACCACAGCGTGCGAGGGAAAGGAAGAGGGGGAGAGAGGGAGAGAGAGAGCACAAAGCAAAGGAACAGAGGGACAGAGAGGAAAAAAGAGAGGGAGAAGGGAGGGAGGGAGTACAGAGGGAGGATCTTTGACAAGGTGGAGCAGCAGAAGCAGAGAAATGGAGAGAAAGAAAAAGAAAGACACAGCTAGGCTATTTCTTCTCTTTTTGATCATGTTTTAGCAGTGTCTGAGGTTTTTTCCACACACACACACACACACACGACTAGACAGATATGCCTCCCCGCCCAGATGTAGCTAAAATTATTAACCCTAATCATTCATCAAGAGGGCAGTGGGGCCATCAAAGTATAGTCAGCAGAGGAGAGGAGATGGGAGGGCACAGGGAATGGTTGCATACCATAACCATGACTGCAACCTTATCCTGTGCTACAATATTCTGTTACTATTCTATAAAGAAAGTGTAGTGAGAGAGAGAGATGGCCAAGGAACGGCAGAAGCCATTTTTACAGCGGTCTTATAACTCTGTCACCACTCTGGTATCATCGAGGGATGCATTTAGGCAGAGAGAGAGAAGGATTATCATAGCATTTTTATCACAGTGTTACAAATATATTACCACTTAAGTTATCAGGAAGAGAGAGGAGATGGCATAGGCGGCCAAGGGACTTTATTGGCCTAATGTTTTTACAACCTAGCTTTTATAATACAAGACCATTCTGCCATGATCAGGACAGGAAAGTGGAGAGGCAGAATAAAATGGCCCTATAGTGTTTCATGACAGCAGTGGGAGTGAGGCCAGGACATCAGCTAAAGAAAGAGAACTAATGGAAAATAGAAAAGATGAGAGCAACATTCTGGGAAGAAAGTAGCCTATTGTTTTTAGGATGATCAAACGTGGGCTACGGCTTCGGTAAAAGCCCCATTTAATGTAGCCAGCCGACCATGGCCTGGGATGAAACTTAAAGCTGTCAGCGGCTTGCAGCTTCTTCCCATCCAGGAACAGAGGTCAGTTTTGATTAAAACCCCTCAAGTCATTCCTGTGTATGGTTTCGGATACACTCGGGTTTCATCGTTTGCAATTTACCCCGCCTGAGAAGGGAAATGTTACCTGCACATGAGCAAAGCCAAACAATTGTGGGTGTTTTTGTGTGAATTTCCTAAAATTTCCCCTCACCTTTCTACTACTCGGTACTGAGTAATGCTACAAGTCTCAACACAAAATACCAAATGCCACAACAAGAGATACAGAGAAGGTGTGGGCCTGAGGAATGCACCTGTTTTGCACATTGGAGCTTTGCCTATCTGTGTACTGATGCCAACAGTGCAAGGTGACACACCCGCTGAACCATTAACCATGACAGAGAGATGGGAGACTGGCTCCAGGGTTGAGAAGATGCCTCATGACACCATTTCCTGACTTGATAAGACACTAGATTTCTTTAGGAGATATCTTACTAAAAGTTCTCACAGCGTAGCTTGCTCCAGGTGCTCCAGATGGAGAAACATCACTGAGAGAAAAAAATTCTGGCTCTCGTTAAAACTTCATGACAGGTTACCGAGCTGCTAGTCTGACTCTGGCTCTATGCTTTATGGGAGAGAGGGGGTGGGGGAGGGCATATTTTACTTCCGCTGCAGAGCTGGCAGACAGTTAGACCTGAAATCGACATTGCTTCATATACATTATCTTGGATACATTATGATTTCATGTCTTGATGTGTCATCAGCAGCGCCATGGAGAAGAGGAGAGAGAAGAAGAAACATCATTTCTCCCTGACTGTCTGACTCTGGGCAAACACACACTACACACACACACACACACCAACCTGTCCCTGTACCACACTGGTGCTTGCTGTCTTGGTGAGCTCTCCTGGAATCTATGTGTGTGTGTATGTGTGTGTGTGTGTGTGTGTATATCTCACTGCCCTATAGCTATGGCCAGCAAATGGCCATAGCTATAGCCCCCCCCCCCCCCAATCCTCTACTTACTGGCCCCTGACCTGGGTGGGTCAACCCGGGGTCAAATTCTCCCAATAATGCGCCCCTGCATCTTTCCACCACCTACACCACCACCCCAAGCCCAATGTCACGAGTATCGCCTTAAATAGACAAAGGTTCTCCGGACTGCACCATTACAGCCTCCAGAGGGGTGGCCACCATCAAAGCTCCCCTTTACTGAGAATTTGCTCCTTTCCCAGACACTTAACACATTCTGGGTAGGGCTGAACTCTCCGGAGGGGACTGTTTTTTTTTCCCTGGGAGAAACCTGTTAAAATGGTTCAAGGAAAAGAGCCATTTCTTGAAAGCCAAGAACATGTCAGTGAAGTGAGTTGGTTCATCTTAGAACCTTGTGGAAAGGGTTTGAGTTGGAAGCAATTTCAGAAATGGGGATCTCAGATGAGGATAAAAAAGTTAAATTCATGTGAATTGAATTAAAGTTTAATAATAACCTGAGGCTGATTTTCAACACTGACTTTGAGGGCTTCCTTTATTATAGCCAGTCTTTTGAGATTTAAGTCTGAGAAATGTCTTGACTCCTCTTTTTTGATCAAACCTATGCATGATGTCATCAAAACACACAAAGCAGGAAAAAGTCGGATATCTCCCAAAAGAAATTAGATGAGATGAGATGAGATGAGATGAAACCTGTGGAAAAAAATACATCCTTGCTATTGGATTATAATGATATATACTGAACAAAAATATAAACATAACAATTTCAAGGATTTTACTTAGTTAAAGTTCATATAAGAAAATTGTTCCAGGGGCACCCTGGTGGCTCTCGGAGTAGGGCGCGTACCATAAGGCTCAGTCCTTCCCGCAGCGACCCGGGTTCGAATCCGGCCTGTGGTCCTTTGCTGCATGTCCTCCCCTCGCTTTCTCTCCCATACCTTCCTGTCTCTCTCTCACTATATCTCTCAAATAAAGCATAAAATGCCAAAAATAAATCTTTAAAAAAAGAAAAGTGTTCCATTGAAAGAAATTAGGCAAACGAGAAATGCTCCCTAACAGGGATATAAACTAATTTATGCATATTTTATTTTAGCTAATGAAACACGGGACCAAAATTTACATGCTGCATTTATATTTTTGTTCAGTATAGTTTTTTTTTTTGTTCTGCGGCTCAGCTACAAGGAACAGCCTGCTCTGTGCCTCCTTTTCCCCAGTAGGTGATATAACAACAAATTCCTGGGAATTCCAAATGTCCAAACATCCCACCCGACCCCTTCATCTGAGCCGTCGTACCACCTCAAAGCCACCAATGAAATTCCAAGTATTTGCTGAAGCACAAGCATCAGATGTCCCAAATACAGTACATAGTAGCTGTGCTTACAGACTATGCTAAGCCCATAACCAGCCGAACACGCGGGGCCGAGACTGTGAGATCATGTGTGAACACACACTCAGCTTCCCTGATCCACTGGAACCAGCAGTGTGCACTTTACTGTGACTTAATGATGTAAAGGGGGGTATGTGTTTTGACTGGGGTACAGTATGCTAGTTAACTTCATGCTGTGTGTGGGGTAGGTAGTGCTGAAACAATGAGTCGATTAGTCGATCAGCACAAAATTAGACGGTTATAATTTTGATAACTGATTAATCGTTTTAGGCAAGTAAAAATACCAAACATTTACTCACTTTTCTCCATTTCATATCATTATAAATTTAATACTTTGGAGTTTTTTGGCTGCTGGTCAGACTAAGTAAGCAATCTTAACACATCGCTTTGCACTCTGGTAACTTGTGATGGGCATTTGTCATTATTTCTGACATTTTATAGATTAAATGATTAAAATGATCGAAAAAATAATCGATAGATTAATCGACAATGAAAATAACAATTAGTTGCGACCCTAGTGGTAGGGCTGTTGCAATTAACAGTTTTGTTTTATTATTATTATGTACGTTCGATTATTGTTTCTTTTTTTGTTGTTTTTTTTATATTGGGATATTATTTTCTTAGAATCAAAAAAATAGATACCTGTGGTGATATTGTTGCCAAAGTCAAAATTTGGTATTGTGACTATACTACTTACAGTGCCACATCAGAATCTATGGTATCACAGATATATATAATGAGAGTTTTACTTTCACAATAATCTTACTACTGTGAACCTCTAGTGTATGGTACAAGCTTTTATAGATATTTCAATCAGCATGAAGTGTCAGATGTACCTGTGGCCATTAGTTTGGCCTAAATAGTAGTAGTAGTAGCCTTTACTCATCACAGGCTCCCTGTAGTGTTTGTGTTGCCAACAGACGGACAGAAAGAGAGAGAGAGAGAGAGAGCGAGAGAGAGAGCGCTGGGTGGAGGGCTACGCTCCTGGCTGCCATGTTAGGTTTGGCTGTATTCGCGTATTGACAGGTGAAAACCGGAGCATGTTGGCACAATACTACAGTGTAGGGCTACTGTTGATCAACCTGCATCATTACAACTCTCTGTGTGTGTGTGTGTGTGTGTGTGTCTGTGTGTGTGTGTGTATGAGGTTGATGTCTTACAGAATTGGGACCAGGCAGTCATCCGATCTCTCCAAACACCTGAAAACAATCCCCTTCCCTCGACCGGAGGGAGGGTCGTGTGTTCTTCCTCCCTCGCACACAAACATGTTATGCAATCCTTACTGCTCTTCTCTCCTCTCAGCTCCCTGTATTCTTATTTCAACAAGCAGACTGGCCTGATTGTCTAACATAGTGGATCACAACCTGGGGGTCCCTGAGGGTTGATTTCCACAATGTAAAAAATAAATATCTTTTATCAAAATATACTATGTTTAGAATTTGTGATAAATAAATACTCGCAGCATCGTAGGGGCTTTGTATCTCTTTGTTAAAGGACTGCGGATCTACATGGCTGCAAACCATTACTCTAAACTGTACTTCTTTTTTTTTCTCCTGTCATTCTCTCTCACATACACATAATCACCCCTCCTCCCCCCTTCACACCCCACCAGACTTCCCCCAGGGCCCAGTTGTAGAGCTCGGCAGTAGGAAGCGCTTTGGACAAAGGCAGGAAGTAATGAGGAAGTCCTTTCAGACAGCTCAGGCTGCAGCAACCGCTCGCCTGCCAACATGCTCCCCTCCCTGCCTCACATCGCCACTTACACACGCGCAAACGCAGAGAAACACACTTGCACATCCGCACAGAGAAACACACACATGAATACCTAGAAATATGTGCACACATACACACACACTACAAAGAAATATACCCCTACATGCCAAAACCACTTATATAGAGAGGGAATTAAGCTTTTACTCTGATTAGTAAAGGGCATCCATCTCCCGCTCAGTATTTCTTTGTCCTCACTTAACTCGTGAAATATGTAATCTTAAGAAATGCAAGGGAGGAGGAACACAGGCAATAACAGATATGAAATGTCTCTCTCCTTCTTGCTCGCTACCTCCTTCTCGAACACAGACACCCTAAAAAAACAACACCTGTGTGCGTACAAACACACACACACACACACACACACACACACACACACACACACACAGCGCAGCAGCAGTAGCCATGCATCTTGCTCCACTATGCTGGTATCCTCAGAAGCCCCCATCCTCTCCACACTATAGGCTACTCGAATCTCAACCAACAGCCAATCCTCTGCTTCAAACAGAATAGTGGGCAGCAGTGTCTGTGTGCTCCACTTAGCCTTGTGTGTATGTTTGCGCTCCACTTGGCTCTGTGTGTGAGTGTGTATGTGTTGTGCGTGTGTGTGTGTGTTGATCTGCATGTGCACCCTTACGCTTACATATATGCACGTGCACTTTGTGTGTGTGTGTGTGTGTTTGTGTAGAGCAGGGTGTGGGAGTGCCAGTCCATTGATGAGCTGGAGGAGAGAGGAGAGAGAGTGTTCCAGATCCCCTGGGGCGCTCGGCTAGCACTGCCTGCCTGCTACTGCACTCGCTGAATGAATGGACCGTGCTGAGCGCAGAGCAGCGTGCGTGCACACACACACACACACACACACACACACACACACACACAGTGATGCCAGCTTATCAAAGTTAATTTGGATTCGTTAACAAGGATGCAAGCTGCCAGGAAGAAAAACACAAGAGCATGATTACTACCTCTCCCTCTCTATCTGTCTGTCTCTATCCCTCCCTCCCTCCCTCCCTCCCTAACTATTCTCTTTCCCTCTATCTCTTTCGGTTTGTTTCTCTTCCTCTCGCTCCCTGTCCCTCATAAGATATTCATGGTAATTCAAACACAGGCGAGTGTGTGTGTGGATGTAAGGCAAGCCACCAGGGAAAAGCTTTAACTATCACAAATGGACAGCATCAAAGAGGAGCTTGCCTGCGTCTATAGTAATGAATGAGAGAAAGACGAGAACAAATGTACGTACTCCGTGTGTGTGTGTGTGTGTGTGTGTGTGTGTGTATCACGGTCAGGATCACATCACTTTCAATTCACTCTATCAAAATGAAATCGGAAATGGAAAACAATTCATACACTGTCGCTAAATAATGACAGAGTGTTTATTCTCGACTGTTTCTTCTTAGATTGGATATAAGAACGTCAAACGGTTCACTTTTTTTTCCAAGTAGGAAGGAAAAAACTATTTCCTGAGGTGTTTGAATTTAAGGTGAATTGACCAGAACAAGGGCTGCACAGTCAATTGTGTACAATTGTATATTGTGGTTTTAGCCAAAACAAAGTTATCAGGACTAATAATTGTGATGAATAATCATGATCACAACATCTTGCAAAATAATCGCGATAATCATTTTAGCTGTAATCATGCAGCCCTAAACCCCAATCCTGGTGTAAACTGATGTGTACCACCTGCCCCCCAGAGACCCTCCCAGTTCCTGGCTGCATATCTTATGCCGGACACCCGGTCATGTACCCTACGTGTACCATACTCATCCGACACCTTAGGTTTGTGGATTCACTGCATAGCTCTTAGTGTGTACAAGTTGACTGTACATCAAGCCGTGACGCTCCCATTTCCAGGCAGCTCCACTAGGTTAATTCCAGTGAGGGAGAGGACAGCTAGGATAGCGTTTCTAGCTCAAGTCCCCTCTCACTGGAAAAGCATCTGGGTCAAAGTTCAAGTGGCCCAGAAACCAAACCCTTCATAGCCCCGGGGACATTTAACATGGACATGGCGGAGAGGGGTAGAAAAAGAGAGAGAGAGAGAGAGAGAGAGAGAGAGCTGATGTCAGGTCTAAAAATCTCACCGAATACACACATGGACATATATAGCGTACACACAACCACACGTGTGCACGTACACTAGTTCCAAAAAAAAACATCAGGACACTACTATTACAGGCAAGCACTTGGAAAAACGTGACTAGATCTGCACTCTCATATCCACAGATAGTATTGGCACTGGTAGATTATTATATTCGATTAGATTAGATTATTATCCATTGGGAAATGTTTTTAACTGTGGCGATGTAGTGAAAACTGACACAAAGACCTTTGCCGTTCAAATTCTACAAGCATAAGAGCAATTTGATGTCTTCTAATTTCTCTTTCTGTTTTCCCTTTCAAAGTTAAATTCTGTTTTAGAGTTGTTCGTCTCCTATGGAACAAGCAAACACCATTTACTGGATGAGAGACACTTCTATACTATCCAGGCAGTGTGTTCCTTTCTGTGTGTGTGTGTGTGTGTGTGTGTGCGTGTGTTCTCGCGTTCTCTGTGTCATTGAGCAGTAAATGGCTAATTAAGAACAGCGGCCTCAGGAAAACTCTTTCATTTACTTCTCATTAGAGACACAGGGAGAAAGAGAGAGAAGACAGGAGAGAAGGAGAGTCTGGGCTCCTGAGAGGAGACATTTTTACACCCCAGCTAAGAGGTTGGGCTAGCTAAGTGTTTTTGTTTGGTTGTGGGTGCAGGCCAACAGCATGCTTCATTGAGCTCCTCCATCCTTAATACTCTCATTTTCTTTCTCTCTCTCTCTCTCTCTCTCGCTTTAGCCTGCTCTAGCTTGGCCACTTGCCACTCTGGCAAAAAAGTGTGCGTGGTTTTTGTGTGTGTGTGTGTGTGTGTGTGTGTGTGTGTGTGTGTGTGTGTGTGTGTGTACCTGGGAGCCACACTTGAAACGCCCCGCCATGTTTGTTTTGCTCTGTTTATTTTGTTTTGCCCAACCCCTTCTCTTCCCCTCCTCCCTTTTTCTAGACTATTCCTCTCGCTCTCTCTCGCTCTCCTCTGGCCCTCATCTTACCCCCCCTGCTCTCTCCAGTTTCACTACATACCACGAGAAATAAAACACTAATGGAAATGACACTGATGCCAATTTCCATTACTGTGACTACCAAGTACTTCAGACAACAACATGAGTACTCAATGATCAATGTAAACACAAGTAAAACAAGTTCAAATGTGATAATTTTAAGAAATACTATGATAATACCATTTACTGTGAATTGTTTGGGCCAAAAATTTGAAAAACATCTGTGTCACCTGATAACTATGCTCTTTATTCATATAGTTGTAAAGGCTAATGCACTTGGACTGGTGGCTCTAACCTCAATTGAAAATGCCAGCACATAGGAGCTGGGTGGACACAAACAAACATGTATGCACACACACACAAATTAACATGCACAGTGGCTATGTGACAGAGAGATGGTATTTTCCCTCTATGGCTTTTGTCACTGAGAGGTGAAGTTGTGGCTGTGCACGTGTGTGTTTGTGTGTGCGCGCCTGAAAACAATCGGAGCCAACAACAAAGCACCCACGCACAGGCTCGGTGAACTTTGACCTGAAAAGCTTTCTCTCCTCCTGTGTGTGTGTGTGTGTGTGTGTGTGTGTATTGTGCAAGCACGGAGCTGGCTGGTGTCTGTGAGGCTGAACAGAGTGTGCCAGGCCTCAGCAACAGATAGAGCCTTATCTAAACAGGAGATCGGCTGTTTGCTCCCTCTCTCTCTCTCTCTTTCCCTCATCTGTGAATATATTCCTCTCTCTTCCTGTCTGTCTATCTCTACTTCTTTCTCTCTACCTCTCATTTGTAAATATAGTCCTCTGGCTGGATTGCTTGCCTTCCAGCTATCTGCCTGTCTATGTGTCTGTCTATCTCTCATCTGTAAGTCTAGTTCTGTCTCATCTGTGTATTCAGTCCTCTCTCTTCCTTAATTTTTTCTTATCTGTACATGTAGTCCACTTTATTCCACTCTCTTATCTCATTTATAATACCTTTAAAATGCTCCTTCCTTTTGGAAAGAACAAATCAAATCTCTGCTCTAATGTTCAAAGGCCACTTTGTGTTCATCAGTGCTAGGTTTCTCCTTTAACAGGAAATCAAATTTGAAGGGTAACAATGCAGGTGAATTAATACATTCAGCTCAAAATCGAAACCAAAATGAAAACTCAAAACTGGCCACAGGCTAGAAGCGCCGGAGATATCAAGAGATTGCTTTCTCTCACATTCACGGCGAAAGCAATCCAAGAATCCATCTGAGAAACCAACCAACCTTGTTCTACACAAGTCTATATTTTCAACGCCAAAGTATGTTGGCACAAATTTTAGTACTCATCTTGGATGCGTCATGCGCTCATGTGTGGGTGTGCCTATGTGGGTGTGTGTGTGTGTGTAAGTGTGCAGGATGTATCCACATACCCACGCATCGTGTCTGTCTCATTCACAGCAGGTACCAGTGGTCCGATGTTTGCCCTCTGACCTGACAACCCTTCTTCCTCTTCTCCTCTAGTATTTTATTTTTAGCTCTTTTTCATTGCCAGTCTGATCTAAGCTCAACCGTATCAGAGGGAGTTTTTTGTGATACTCATGATCCCAGAAGGAGAAATTTGTCTCTTCGTTTCCCCGTCTCCATAGGGAGATCCAAGCGCAGGGTCAGCGACAGAACAGTGCTCCTGGAGCTGCTAGGGATTCATTTTCTTGCTCAAAGACACTTTTCAGTGCCTTACAAATCAGCATCAATGTCACAAATTGGGATTTTCTGATATCCAGCTCTACAGCACAACACATACTATGCATGTAGCAGACTACTACCCTCAATCGCAATACACTATTGCGCTACCATCGTCCAGAGGGAAAGCAAACAACCAGGAACATTCAATCAGGCAGCAAAGCCACAGTGACTTGTGACAGCTTGTAAAAGCTGAGAAAATTGCAGCCTGAGAGCGCTTGACAAAACCTACTACTGGACTGACCTCTGCATCCGCACAGCTACCTGCACACAGCTGTACACACATACACAAAAACATACACGCACGTACACACACACACACACACACACACATGCAAAGCAGAGAAAAGAGCACTGAGCAATGAATGTCAGATCTCATACACCTCTCAAGGCTATTTTGATTGCCAAGAAGTAACTTAGGAGCCCTGCACGGTTAAATATGACATTTGTTGGTTCACACACACAGACACACACACACACACACATACAGTGGTTTTCCTGCTTGTGAGGAGCATGTGTAGGATCAGAGGAATGCAGGCTCTCCCCTGGCTCTTACCTCAGGCAACTGGAACCCTGTAAAAACACAACAAAAACAAACCCACAGTTTCCACTCGCACATAAACTTTAATGCGCCATCTAATGTTCCTCCGCCCTGTGCCTATGTCTGCATGTGTGCATCTAAGTTTGTAAACGGCAAGTTTTCATTCACAGAAGCCCTAATTAAAGATCCTATAGCTTCCTCATCCCACCATGCAGCACATGTTACACTGTATAGCATTGCATAAGCATTCAAAGGAAACAAATTTCTCTTATCCCGGGTTCACATCTCACATGCTTTCATCTTATCTAGGTTGACCAGCGAGGCTCTAGCTGTTCTGGATTCCTGTTGTACACACTGTTGCACTCTCGCAAGATATTAAGCTGCATAATGAAGTGGTATCAAACAGAAGTAAAAACTACAAATACTATTACTATTATCATGGCGATTATTATTATTATCATCATTCAGACAGAGTTGAACAGCGCTGATTTGAGAAGAGCAGTAGTAACAGAAGAAGAAACTCAAACGGGGAGAATGAGAGTTTAGCTGCTGTAGGCTAAATAGAGAGAATGGAGGGGGATTTGAGTAGTAATGGCCGAAGGGGGCGGAGAGAGAGAGAGGGAGAGAGAGAGAGAGAGAGGGAGAGAGAGGAACACGTGTCTGTAGCAGTATGGAACTGGAGCTCTCACCTCCGCTGGGGACTACACACACACACACACACACTTAAGTACACTTGTATCAAAACACACACAAACACCCGCAAACATTTACTGTAAGTGCGCACATATCATCCCTGTGCGTGCCCCACACACACACACACACACACACACACACACATACACACACCCCTCGCCGCAGGGAGAGAGAAGCATTGCATCATGTCCTAGAAATGGCTCCTGCTTTGACACACAGCACTTGACTAAACTGGTGCCTCTCACATGACACGGAGCACAGCGTCATACCTGCTCCCCTGGCCTTACCAAAGTGAAGGACACACACACACATACACGCACAAACACTTTCTCTGACATACACTCTCACTTCTCTCGCTTTCTCAATGGACATTCTTTTTTTTATGTTCTCAATGGCTGTCTTGACTCTGGAATCAAGTCCAATTCTACAAGAACCTCAACTATTTCTCTATTTCTTTGCATACTTCACATACTGCGACACCAGGTTTGGAGCTCTCACGTATGGGATCAGCGGGACAGCACAAAAAAGGAAATAACCGGAGAAAACCAGGGGAAAACGGGATGTGGGATGTTTTCAAAACACCTGAAGTCCTGGAAATCACATCCATGACCTCCATTACTCTTCCACTGTAATGCTAAAAATGGCCATTTTAACCATTCAAATAAAACATATGGAACGTTGTACACCTACTTCAAGTCACAACTCCAAGGCAATGCCTGCATGTGTATGTGTGTGTGTGTGTGTGTGAGAAAGAGAGAGAGGGACACAAAGAGAGACGTTTCCTGTATTACGCTTTCCCGACAGCGAGGCCTGGCAGAAAATCGAGGAGCCAACATAATATGCGGGCTGTAACAGTCAATGTTCGAGTATAAACATGGCTGAGGTCGTTATGCTTTGAACGCTAGCCTCTCAGTCAGACACACAGACAGAACAACACAAGCTATAATCGCCTTCAAAAAAATAATAAGCATTCTCTCTGTGTGTCTTACAATAGAAGCCATTCTCTGTGTTTAGGGTAGGAGAGGAAAGACTGACTGACTAACTGACTGACTGACTGGCTGGCTGCAGCACTAAGCCAACCCACAGCTCTTTTTAACCAAAGGATAGAAAATCTGTATAATTCATAACAAACAAGTGTACTGTTATAAATCAGATTTATCCCTGTCTGTCTGTCTGCTTTCTCTCCAACTGCCTTGTTTTCCTGACTCTTACCCTTACTCTCTTTCTCTCCTTGCCTTTGTTTTCCCATAATGTCTACCTGTCAGCACGCAGTTCCCTGTTTTACAATGCAGTTGAGTCATTTCACACATCAAGCTGATCCCTAGCCTGTAATTACAGAACACTTACCCACAATGCTCCAGTCAATGAATGCTAATCAGAGGGCGGGGCGTGTCCACGACCCCTGACTGCTGATATTAAGAGCGTCCCTCCACATCATAGAAATCATTAGGAAAACCATTTGGAGTGAAAACATCAGTCGCCTCAATTGATTTCTGCGAGGAAAAATCTCCGGTGCATATTCTCATTATGTGTCTCAACGGGCCGCTTAACAACAAGGAACATGATGGATTCTGGGAAGGTGCTATACTATCACCTCCGCGCACAATAGCCGAGTCAATATAGAAATTTTTCCACTTCTCAATGTAATAATGTCATTCTTAATTTCGCCTGCATCAGGTTGGAAGAGCAATGCCTGAGAACAATCGACTTCCTAATGGCTATTTGTATGGGGAAAAGGACAGAATATCCTCAGTATTTCAAAGTATGGTGCAAGAAAGCTTTCCTTCTTTCTTCTTAAAGATACAGACAGACAGACAGACAGACAGACACAGACAAATACACTTACTTCTCTGGCAGTGGCTCTGTGTCCAGCAGCGTCCCCTGAAGTGTCCGTTGATGGTGTTCTGTGGGCAGATGGTTTGGCCCTGGGCTGTGCCGGGACACACGTCTCCACACTCCCTTTCGTTCTTATTGGCCACGATGTAGTTGTCCTCCACCGTGTCCAGGATCTTGGACCAGTCCAGGGTGGCCAGGTAGCAGAGGTCCGGGTTCTTCTCGATCCTCACGGCGCCCCTGGTGATATTCATGAGGCTGTGGAGGCCCACCTCCTTCAGCTGCAGCATCTCGAAGAGCACCAGAGCGTAGTTGAAGAAGAGGTTGTTGCCGCGGATCACCGTCAGGTTGGGAAAGAGCTCGCTGAGGCTCTCCAGGCCGTAGACCCGGAACAGCAGCAGGTAGTCGGTCACCACCCTCAGCTTGGGGTAGCTGAGGCCGCGGAAGTCCTCGGGCTTGGTCTTGAACATGAGCAGGATCTTCAGGTGGCCCTCGATGATGGTGCAGTTCTCCAGCGACTGGAGGTTGGTCACATTGTTCCGGATGTCCTTACTCTGGCAGACTGGAAGGATGGAGAGGAGGACAGAGGTAAAGAGAGAGAGAGAGAGGTGAGAGAAGAATACAGTCAGTTGCCGCCACTACGCAAGTCTACTCTGCGTTATTGTAGTCAATGTGGAGTCAAAACAACATATATTTATTCATCCAGTTTTACTAAGCATGTACATCCTTTTTCAGCATTGCCCTGCTTCACAGTCATAAAGTTATAAACATACCTGGGAGCTGCCCAATACTACAATACCACTGAGTAGCTCCACTAGAACAATTTTGTGTTAAGTATCTTGCTCAAAGGCACATTGGCAGAAGTGTTGAGGGAGCGTTAAACATCCATTTTCCACACCCAAGTATATTTCGCTATTGAGTATTACTTGTACAGAAAAGAATGAAGAGTGCACACCATTGTGTAGATGAAGTGACATGGTGCTGCTTGCAATTTGCTTGACAGTGGCCTGTAGGCCTAGCCGGCAAAAGAGTCCGCTTCAATTTGCTACTGTATTAAAACAACCGGATATGAACATCAATGGGTCCTTCTTTTTCCCCATCTAAGCCATGAAACCACTAGTGATTTGCATTAAGTAGAGCAGAGCCATTCACAAAAGCAGCCTCGCTCAGTCCCCTTGACAATCTGACTGGCCGCGAGCGCTCCCTCTCTCTCTCTCCCTCTCTCTCACTAACACACACACACACACACACACTCTCTCTCTTTTCATTGGCTCCAATAGTATTTCCCCTGAGAGGAAATGATTGTATGGCACTGTCTTATCTGAATGAAGCAGACGAGAAAGGGTTAACAGAAATAAAAGCCTGGAAGCAAGATGCTTCTCCCTGCTCATTCATAATCTAGCTGCTGCACGTTTACGCACACATATGCCCACACTTGGACGGGCGAATGCAGGCACGCACACACATGTGCACACACACGTACACACACACATACATCAGAGGAATGCAGAATTCATTAGGGGGCGGTTACTTAGAGGAGATGTAGAGAGGGGAAAAGCATGCTGCTGCTGCTTCCTACTAATAACAACAAGATACACATTTCCACCCTATTCTACAGTGATGAAAGGAAAATCACCACACAGGAGGGAAGGGCGCTTCATACACACTAGAAGTCAGTATGTCACATGTGTTATTTCTTAACACATTCTGGAGAGAGTGCGGTATTTTATTATGCTTACCATTAAATTGTTAAATCTAATTTCCTATGTTCCCTTGTTTGTAAATGACAGGTATAAAAAAGAAAACATAATTTATGTTGTTGCAACTGCACTGTAAAGCTGATTAATTTTTTCAAAATTGTTGTTTACAAAGCTGCTAATAGGATATTGAGGATATATCCAGTCTATGATAAGTGTCTCCAGGTTTTGTTCAATTTTCACAATCTAATGCATACCTTCTCATGATATAACAATCTCTTCAAATGCTGCATAAAAATGTTGATAGCATGACAAGAAATATAAAGTAAATAGGGTCAGAATGTCAATAACCGTCTTATTGGAAAAGGTAACTAGGGAACTGATAACAATTATTAGAAAACCAACTATGTTTCACAATCTGAGTATGTTTCCGACAGTAACTGACATTATAGGTTCCACATGTAAACAAAATGGAGGGTGGAATGAGTGTGTGGTGTAAGTGTATGAGGTGGCAGAGGAGGAGTGGTGGGTCAGCCAGCCCTCTGCACATGACAGCAGCATGCTAATGGTCTACAACCGCTCTGCTGCTTCCAATCGATCACACACACACACACACACACACACACACCTGCTTATCCCACTCTGTACGTGTCTTTCATATACTGTATCTTAAAGGTGTGAATCCCATCTGCTTACCACCTCCATATTCTCCCATTTATTTTTGTTTTGGGTTTGTTTTCTCATTCACACACACACACACACCAAAAATAATAAAACAAGCACACACCTTCATAAAAAAACAAGCCCAAAAAAGTCACAAGTCATTGCAGTGTATTGCACAGCGCCAGCAGTTGCTGACCCTCGTCATCTCCCAGGTGTAAGCTACCTATTAACT
This sequence comes from Centroberyx affinis, assembly GCF_046629955.1. Classification (NCBI taxonomy): domain Eukaryota; kingdom Metazoa; phylum Chordata; class Actinopteri; order Beryciformes; family Berycidae; genus Centroberyx; species Centroberyx affinis. The sequence continues at coordinate 554,089 of NW_027282008.1, forward strand.
TATCACTCTGTTAATGGTTAACAAGACAAACATGTCAACAATTCAGGTACAAACTCTGACCAGAAGCACATCAATGAAATGGCTGGCATCCAGTCAGGCCTGTAATAGCTAGATTGCCAAATAAGATCATGTTGTTTACTACAGCAGCATAAGATCATTGTTGATAATCAGGGTGAGCTATTCAAAATTGAAACAAAGCTATATTTATTTCAAATACTTACAGCTCATGGTGGGTGCAAACGGGTTGTAATAATAGGGCATAAACCTGCTGCTGTCATTTTAGAAAAAGAAAGATTTCTGGACCTCAAATTGAAAAATGTATTTTTTTTTTCTCTTATAAGGCACTAGTGTTTCACATTCACTTTACATAGTAGCCTATGTGCCAGGTTGCCTATAATGTAATGCCTGTAATAATTTTTGACATCTTCACAGGTCAAAACATTTTAACCAAGATATACGCAGGAGGAAAGGTCCAAATTTCAAAATCCTGTTATGTGCCCATGTAAGAGACTTAACAAAAGAGTGATGAAACACTTAAGTACCCTACATAGCCAAGTATGTTGATATAAGATTGGTCTTACTGGACATGGTGACACAATTTTTACAATGAAAGGAATTAGTCCAAGTGAGATATTAAACTGTAGCTATCAATTGTGCTCCTCTGTACATGGTGTAAGGCCAAGTGCAGCCCCTGTTCGTTTGTTCAGTTTTACAATGGTCAGCCTGTAGCCTACCGGCTATCCAAACAGAGTGTATGTGTGTACACATAACCTCTGCGTGTGTGCGTGCATGTGTGTCAAGGTGGATCTTGGTATTAGGCCACAAGCGATTGGAAGACAATAGTGAGGCCTAGAATAGAGGAAGGCTGGGTTGCATCACGTCCCTATAGACATAATTGGACAAACATCATAAAAAAGGCAACAGCTCTCCATAGCAACAAGTTTGCACCAGTACGCACAAACACACCAACTTCTCAAGGAAGAAACTCACTAACAGGATTTTCAAAACTGACTTGAAGTACATGGAATATTAAAAGAATATATGAAAAATAAAGGACTATTTCAAACCTAACTCATTTTTACACTGGAATAGAAATAATAATTCACATGTTATTCCTATGATCTTGAGAATTCAGGCAATATTTGTAAGGAGAAGCTGACTTTGTGGACTCACATAACATTTTTGAGCATGTAGATGAGCTATATTTCATGATACTGGAAATACCTCTAAACCAGGGAAGGGAAATTAACATGTCATTTTAACCATTTCATCAGACAAGATGCTTTTCAGATAAAAGAACCTGGTTAGTTATCTGCTAAATTAGCTGGTAGAGTAGACAAACTTACAAGCCACAACAAACAATTTCCAGCATTTGGCTGCTGGTGTTAATTTCCCACCCTGTTCTCAATTAGAAAATGTATCCCCAAGCCACCATGTTGGTGTTGGTCTCAGAAAATCAGCCTTTCAAAAGGCGCAAGAGACTTGTTCATATCCACAAAAATAGACTGCGCTATCCATGATCATAGGAATAACATGCAATATTTCATTTTGGGTGGATTTTGGCATTCAAGTTATGAGACCTGTCTAGAGTTGATGTATTGTGCATTGAGTCTACAGGCTGGTGGGTGGTCATGTCATGAGCACAGCTAAAGGAGCCATTCTTCAGTTTCTGATGGGACTCAATGGTGATGACATCAGTTGGTTATATCACATGGCTGGGTAAGGTCACACAAAGAACCAAACATTGATCATGTCAATTGGTTTGTTATCAAACCAAAGCCTGTTATTCAGCCACGAACATCATGTTCACCTCGGTGCTAATAAAAAGCATATCTTCTGTGTGAGTCAGTAGCCACCCACAGATACCGAAATGAGGCGAGGAGGCCATAAACGTAAAAAACTTCAAGTGGCTGCTCATGGGTTAAGTGAAAGCTACACTTTGCACAGATCTGGGGTCACTGTTCCCCCTTCAAACACTGATCTCGCCTGCTAAAGGGAGAAACTGAAACTGACGAGAGATCAGTGGCTAGGGGTCAACTTGAATCCTGGGTCACATTGGAGCGGGCCCCATAGTGATGGGAAATCCAATGCACACAAATGTAGACACGTGCCCATTCACACACACACTCACGTCTCCTGGGTTCTACCGGTATATCATTTGGCGGTGGGACCTCCAAGGCTGAGCTGTTCTCACACATACTCAGCATAGCTTACTTCCCCTCCTCCCTTAGAGCCAATCAATTATCTGAGACAGACGGAGAGACAGAGGGGAGGACAGGCGGCAGGAAGAGGAAAGGGAAGCAACCAATCTCTGATGTCACCCCCTTTGGCTGATGACTTTTCCGTCCCCATGGGGATGTCATACTTCAGCTGGCCCCTTCTTTACGAGTGACACACAACTCACCTCCATGGGTACAAGGGTGCACATGTACTCCCACACACTCACATGCACAAACACACACCCACATTTAGACAGTCCCTTAAAATTCCTCCCTGACACAAGACCAAAAAAAAACAGCAAAATGAGCACAAAACTGTCCACTGTAGTAAATCAAACCAGCTACTGTTTCCTTCTCCGTGTCTCTCTCTCTCTCACACACACACACACACACACACACACACACAAACACAAACAGTCTATTCAACTTAGCACAAGTCAGTGTGCAGCCAGCCTTGCCGCCAGCCAAAACCAACTCGTAAAAGGACAATGAATCCAATTTCAGCTGTTATTCAGCTCATCAGATAAAGCGCATGCCGGGCTACATAAAAAAAAAAAAAAAACTTCTAGGTGGGTAAACAAATTTAATTGTTCAAAGCAGCTACGGTAGCAACACATTCTACCGTCTGTTCAATCACATTGAACAGGGAACACTAGTAGTTCCTTAAACTAACCCAGGTATAACCTCTGGACCTTAGTAGCCAAACACTGTAACAGTATCACACATGCCTACAAACACAAACAACAAACACACAAATACACCCATCTTCCACTATGTGGTATCATCACGGGTAAAAGAGAGAAAGATGGGGTCAGACAGAGATAGAAAGAAAGACGGAGTAAGACAGAGACAGAAAGAGAAACGTGTAAACCAGTGCAGTAGGTGTTATTCCCAGTGATAAGAGGAACCTTACACCTCCCCGTCACTCCTGCCTTATCTTCTGGACACATCAAACAGGCCTACAGGCCACCCACTCGCTGTCAGCCTGCAGCACTAACCGGACACCTATTGTGCAACACGACAACATAACAAACTACGTTATGCAAGACCGGGGGGGCCAGGGTGCAGCTTCCCCTATGCCCACAGTGATATTCAAGAGAGGACATAAACATGACCTTTCACATAAAAGAGACACTTGAGGGGTTTTTTTTCCCCCACTACAGGTAAAAAATGTGTTACTTAAAATGAGAGGTCTTTGTCCTCTCACCGCATGCTAACAGGCTAACACATGTGTTAAGTCTCCTGTTGGAGAAGCTTTACTGACACAAAGACACGCCAGTGGGCCATGAGGGGAAGCACTAGACAGTGCTGCTGGGAGCTCCCTCCGCAAAATGGAGTCTTGTTTTGGACCGACAGGAACGAGGGGGAGATGGAAGGAGGGACGGAGGGAGAGGAGGGGGTCATCGGGGGGCAGATGGGGAAGAGGGAAGGAAAAGGGGAAAGGGGCGGGGGTGGGGGGGGGTCGGGACAGAAATGTTATGCAGTCGGGGTCGGCGCCGAGGGCCACTGTGTCTTTAAAACAATGAGCCCTCTCCTCCCTCTCTCCTCCCAGGTTTAGGAGCAGGGGGAGACGGGAGAGGCAAAGAGGAGGGGAGGAGAGAGCGAATGGGGAGCGAGAGCAGAGGGGGAATGAGTCGGAAGAGGAGAGGGGAAAAGGGTCGCGGGCAAAAGGGGGAAAGCAGGGGAGGGGAGAGAGGGGGTGGGAGTGTAACCTGAGCCTAGCCAGGCAGGCAGGGTGACGTAAGGGACCTCCAGGACGGTTGGTGATCACATGCATGAATGGAGGGCCCCTATGGACCACTGCTACATGACAGACCACATACATGAACACACACACACAACCAGGGGAGACGGGAGGGGGCTAGTTTGCTACCTACTGGCTACTTAACACAAAAATAAACAAGAGGAGGGGTTTACCTACAATACACCAACACTCATAACAAACTGAGCCTATGAAGGAGATATTAGGGGAGAACAGAAGACAAAAAGTAGACAGACGGAGACATGGGGAGGCGTGAGGAGAGACAAGGACAGATGTCCGTTGCACAGTGAATGTGATTTTAATTTCAATTCAATCAATTCAGGTGTATTTTTCTTCAAGAATAAAAAAAATGGAAATAATTTGTTACAAATGTTTCTTATACCAAATCTCTAATTTACATTTTGAATCAAGTGAACTGACCCTAACCCCTGTCTGCAGCTCTATATGCGATATAGAAAAGAATGCTAGACATTGAGGGTGGGGTGGGGAGGTGTATGGGGGACAATGACCGTGACCCCTCTACACCCCACCCTCCCACTGAGGACCACCCATAAGCAGACAGTGTGGTGTTCTCACTGGCTGTCCGGGAGCTCTTAATTACAATAACAACCCAATCAGCCACTAATGAGGCTAGGGGAGGGAGGGAGGGGGCGAGGCCTGTATAGGAGCAGACCAGAGAATGGAATAACAGAGGAGAGACTGGAACGTACTGTACCATACTGTGGACCTCTATAGGAGAAATGTGGGCCATCCACCCGCCTTCCCTGTCTGTTTGACACTTAATTTGGCAGCAGGAATGAGAAGAGGAGGAGGGAGGTACAGGAGGGGTGTCAGACAAACAGAAACAGCGGAGGAAAAGATTGGAGATGGAGGGAGGGAGGTGAGTTCAAGTCTTCACTAGGAGACTGACAAATGAAGGGTTCCATTCCAAAAAGTTACATTTTGGTAAAAAAAAATTTTTTTTAAACTTTCCAAATACACATGTAACTGCATCATCAGAAATGTCACTTCTTCTGAAAGTGAAGGTCTGAAGATACAGTAGTTGCTGACTTGACATTTGTCACTGTGCATGCTGCTTGAATAGTTATTGAATACTGGACATTGAATGTGTGTATATAAAGAGTGATTTGTAGTCCACTGTCTATCGTCTGTCTTGTAAAGTCCCAGTTGTCCTTGCACATTCCACGTTGTGTCAGTATGTACTGTGAAACTAAGTTGCTAAAATATCTCTGCGCCAAAATTGTCTAGACAAATTCTAGTACATTTATTGTACTTGGAAATTAAACTGATTGTGATTGTGAAGAGGTATTCTAAAAAAAACAGAGAAAAAACGGAATATTGGTTGCACTTGTATTGAATCTTCCAGCCCACAATTCAGCCAATGTGAAGATGCTACAGTATGTGGAGGCATGGGGAGGGCAAGTGAGAAAAAACATAATACTCCGATTTAGATTTAACTGCACAGCCAGTCTCTCTCCTTAGCTCTTATTTTTATTTATTTATTTATGATTACACTCAGATCACAGGAATATTGCCAGGATGGCTCTGACTCCTTACTATTGGCTGCCTATTATGTGAGGGGATCTAAGAATTGAACCTTGTTCTACTGTTGTACTCAATGTAAGTTACATTGAGTAAGGCATCAGCTAAATGCCCATAATATGAGCAAATTTCAGCCCAGCTCCCTACCTTTGTTGCAGGTCATGCCCTATCCCTCTCCCATCTTTCCTGTCTCTCTCTCTCTAATGTAGACAAGTGTGTAATGTAGACATGTATCAAATATGAAGCAGAAATGCTATGAACAAATAGCGAAAGAGCCAGGGACATTTTCAGGCAACATGTGGACGCACAGCAAAGCGGTCTCATAGCATTAGATCATCATGATTACATCTGAAAAAATCACTTTGGCATGACCGGTGTAACTGAGGTCATAGTAATGAAACTGCTATCTCTGAGGCTGTTATTCAGTGAGCACCCACAGCTGCAGCCTCCATCATAATGTAGCTACAATTTCAGACAGATCCTTTTCTTATTTTTAGAGTTGCGCTCCCTGCAGAGAATTTAATACGCATCTACCAATAGTAGCAGGCTGGCTAGCCCGGTGCTGGCTGGCAGTAGGAAAGTGGAACGCAGCGGCATTTTTAGAAGGTGAGAGTGGAGCCCTCTCTGGCCTCCTGTCGATGTGACAGCCCAGAGACCAGCCTGCCTCTGCCTCTCACTGTAGGGGGAGGGCAGCCGCGCGTTAGCTTAGCGTGAAACCAGACCTGGCTAGCATGAAACCAGGTGGCGGCTAACTCTGGACCGTGAGAAGTTTCCTCTCTCTGTCAGCTTAGGACGACGTTGTCCCTGATGAGGTGATCTGCCGATTATAGATTTGTCAACGGCTCAGTTGCTGAACAAACCCCGGGAGAGAAAATATGCGGCCGCATTGCCAAGTGGACTGCCAGTGGAAAAATGCGTTTGTTTGTTAATATAGCTGTGGAAAGTCCTGAGAAGTAAAGCCAGCTCCCTGTGCGCCCACTGCCAAGCTGTGGCTTCTACAGTGAAAAATGATGCTGAAAAATTGCATGAGAGGCATTTTGATTAACATGTACCAACTTGTACCTCCAAAACAAAGAGAGTTGAGGACCAAAATAACAGTACGTGTGCCAGAGAGAGAGACAGAGGGGGGCAGTTTGAAGAGGGGAAATAGGCTCAGTGTGCCATAAAAATGAAGGAGCACAGGCAAATACAAAAACAGTGAGGAGGGGGATAAATCTCAAAATTCAATTGACTGATTTATATTAGATTGACCTATGACCAAGTAATATGAAACGAGCATAGCTGACGTGCATCCTGACTGGCCTGTGCTTCCACATTTGAGGACATCAGATAAAGGTAGAGGGGAGAGGGAGAGGAAGGGAGGGAGAAAGAAGAGGTGTGTGGGTGGGGCAGGGGGCGGGGGGTGCAGGAAGGGAGAGGGAGAAGAGCAAGGGGAAAGCACCTGTTCCTCCATTGCCTCAGCCTCCCATTGAGGAGCATGGCATGGGGAGCTGGCCTAGCCTATTTATATACAACGACGGGTCCCGTTACAGCTGTGGCACGGGGCCAGGCCGTGGCAGATTGAAGCAGGGAGAAAAGAGCAACATGCAGGCCCTGAGCTGTCAGATGGCCAGCCAAGAGAAGAGAGAGGCCTAAATCAGATCACACTGGTGACTTTGGCTCGCCTCCTTCCCTCTACCCTCCGGCACTGGCAACGGAGAGAGGAGGAGAGGGACGGAGGGAGAGGGTGAGAGGTAGAGACAGAGGGAGACAAAGAGACAGATTATAAACAGAGAGGAAGAGAGAGGAAGAGAAAGAGAAAGTGAGGGGGCCAGGCGAGGCGCTGGGTCATTGTCACTTGTTTTCAAAACAATGACTCACTATTGTTTGTTATTCCACCGAGCCTGGTTTGACCTTGGACTCAAGGCCGCTAGAAGGGAGGAGAGGAAAAGTGAAGTGAGAAAAGAGAAGCGAAGGGAAGAGAGAGCAGGGCAGGAGAGGAGATGAGAGGAAAGGGCAGGAGGAAGGAGAGGAGAAGAAAAAGGAGAAGAGAAGAAAAGAAAAGGGACATGGGAACAGAAAGATGAGCAGAAAAACAGAGCAGAAGCTGCCTGCACTCCCCTGTTTGACATCTTGCTAGAATGAAACTGATCCCTGTCTCCGCGACCTTACCACCCCAAACACTAAACATCCACTATGTGGATATGTGTGCCGTCTGACTGAGTTTAAAAGGACATCAGACATCACCAAAAGCATTTTAACAATTATTTGTCCAGGTATTGCTTTTTCTAAGACTACAAGCTCTTTTTCAGCAACGGCATGTTGAAAAAGAGCACTCACTCGGTTAAAAAATCTTTTCTAGTGGCCGCCCAGTACATCTGCAGCTGGGTGTTAAATGTTTTGCTCAAAGGCATTTTGAGGGAGGGGAGAGTGTTATTCACTTTTCTTGCCCAGATTTTCCAAGACAATCAACAGATTTGATCCGGCAACCTTGTGGTCGCAAGCCCGCTTCTCTAACCTTTAGCCTACTGCCACCCCCTGTTCTGATTCCATTCTCAGACACAGCAAACACAGGCCAAGAATTCAGAAGCCTCAGTCCTTTTGTATAGTAGATAAGATAGTCATTGTCTTTGTATCTGAGGTTTCTCCTTACTGCCCAGTTCCTCATTCCAATTCCAGCCCTTTCTCCCTCTCCCTCACATGCTTCTGCAGCACAGTACAGCGTCATTTATCCAAACCCCCTCAGAAATGGAGGTTATTCGAAAGAATGAAATGTCCAGACCACTGAAGCAAACAGAAACCCCCACCCAAAAGCTCTGTCAAAATATGAAGTCTGCATGCATGCATAACCTGATGTGCTCCAAATTATCCAATATGAACTTTGTCTGCTGTTAGTTGCATACATCAGCACGTAATTTCCAACAAATGCACACAATCAACAGTTATGAATACAGAATACAGTTTTGCTGCATTTCTTTCTGCTTTTGTCCATTTAGGATACCAGATGGTTCAAAAGATAAACAAGGTCCTAATGTACAACAACCAACATGTTCACTGTCTGGAAAATAATAGGAAACCAAACACACACACAAAAAAAACTTCTGGCCGCAGCTTACAAAACGGCTAAACCAGGTGGTGCTCCAAACAAATAAAAAGCATGCTGGGGGAAACGGCATTCCTGACATAGCCGAAGCATTTGGGAACAGAGAGAAGACTATGAAACAGGAGCAGGTAATCAACTGCAGACTGGACTGTGGCGAAGATATAGAACAAGACAGACAGACAACACACACACACACACAGAGACACACACACACACAGAGTGAGTAATACATAAAACATCTGATGTTCCTTTTCATCTTCCCACGTTAGTGAGTGGAGCGCAGCGCGGCATCTTGGTGTGGTGAGCCTCGGCCTGAGAGGGAGGCAGTCAGAGCTCCATTTCCCTGCTTGACTTCCAGCCACACGGCAGCAGCTGCAGGGCCCAGCCCCACCAACACACCGACCCACAAACCAGAGCTACGCATGGGGCTGGAGGAGCTACGCCTGCCTGCTGCCTTTGCCAAGTCAGCCTCTTCCCTCCTGTGTGTCTCTCTTTCTTCTTGCAAATCTGTCTTTCTACCTAATTGACTGTCTGCCCATTTATTAACATTGTGCTGTAGCCACTCAGCATTAGGACTGAAACTACACGCACAAGACTGGGGTGAGGGGGGTCAAAGACAGCAAAAAGAGGGACAGTACAGAGAGTTGTGATGGGACAGGAAAGCTACATGAGGAAAGACACTGGAAATGTAGCCTAAAGGTAAGAGCAGAGAGAATGTAACCAGGATGTCACAAGCTTGAATCTCTGGCTTTCAAAACCTGGGCAGGAAAAGTGAACAATGCTCTCCACTCCCTAAACAACCGCCGTCAAGATGCCCTTGAACAAGGCACTTAACCCCCCAATAGCTCTGACGGTCAACTATAGAAAAACTGTGGAGCCTGTGTTCTCAGCAAACTTCAACATATAACTTAGGGTAAAAAAAAAAGAAAAGAAAAAAAGACATAGAAACAAGAGAGAGAGCTTGAAAATGAGACGGGGAAGGTTTGATCTAACCTGAGCCTGCCCTGGCTTTAGCTCAATATGCTAACGCAGTCTTTTGACACTCGGTAGTTTTAACCTCCAGCTATAACTGTTTAGGGGTTTAGGAGAGGTATTCCCTGTGTGGTGAATGGACGAGTGAGCTCATCCCAAGCATGGCAAATCCTATTGATTTGACTGGATTGCTGCAAGGCTGCCAACTCCGAGCTACAGTTGAATCCTAAATTTGATGCAAACGAAGAAAAAGACCCAGAGAGGAGAAAATAATTTGATTCTAACTGCCTTGAAATGAGACTACGGGCGCATGTGTGTGTGTGTGTGTGTGTGTGTGTGAGTGTGTAAGAGAGAGAGAAAGCGCGAGAGAGAGAGAGACAGCGACAAAGCCAGAGACTATGAAGAGGAGTGAGAAGACAAGTTAACAAGCAGGAGAGATGGGAAAGCAAAAAAACAAGGCAGAATTTGAGAGGTGGGGAGAGCAAAGAGGTACAGGAGCAAGCAAACAGAAAGAGGGGGAATTGACGGAGGGAGGGATTTGACGAACGAAGACGGAAAAGAGGGAGAAGCAGAGGGAAGGATGGAGGGATGAAGAGCGGAGCGGCCAGGTCAGTTTAATGGCCTGTTTGTCTGTGCTGTTAGACCACCGGCTCTCACTGGCTGCTGCAGGAAAACCTCACGTACACACACATTCGTCTACACACACACACACACACACCCTGCCTCTCTCTCCCTCTGCTTCCTTCTTTCCATATCTCTCCCTCCCTCTACCCTTTCCATCGCTTAGGCCTACACCCGCAGCTTCGATGTCTCCTTCCATTTACAACAACACAAACATAAAAAGTCTTGGTACATTTGAATCTCCACTGAAATCTGTTTTCATAACTTTCTGCCCTTCAATGCCACTTTTTTATACCTCTCCCTGGCATTACACGTTGCCGTAGAAGTTTATATTATTTTTATGAACGTGTTATTAATAAAATCTGAGCGTCAGTGAAACATTCAGACCTGAGCCTTTTGATTATGTACCAGTATTCCCCCCCCCCCCACTGTTTGTTTTTCCACGGGAACCCCTGCCGATTCCCAAAGATTTTCAAACGCTCCCCCCCTCTGTTGGTTTTTCCATATAGGATATCCGTGAGCATGCTAGGTATGGCATGGATGGAGCACTGACGTCGGTTCAACGTTCAAAAGGCCCCCCGGCCAACAAATCACTCACTGTTACCTAGCCTCTGACAGATGGGTCCCCGGAGTGGAGGGTCTGTGGCCGCGCCGGCATTGTAAAATGACTTCCATTCATTACGCTGTCATTTCACAGCAAGGCACGATTCAATATGGGCCCCCTTGACTGTAAGTGAATGTGGGAATGCTCGATGCAAGCTCATAAACTAGGCGCAAGCTCTCGGTCTCTCTGCCCCCTTTCACTCCATCTTGGCATCATTCCCTCCTTCACTCTCTCTCTCTCCGAGCTACCGGCCCTGCCACACAACAATCCCTTCGCTCTAGTCTATCCATATGTACAGTACCTGTTCTCATCCCACTCCTCACTGCTCAGCCTGTCGAAAGCGTGACGGGTTAAACACTGTTACAGCAACAGAGAAAACGTGACGCACGCACACGGACCAAAGAACGCACACATCAACAATCGAACAGCATAAATAAAAACATACAAGTGTACTTTCTATAATTAAAAGAATAGATTTACTGCTTGGCCAGTGGTGTTGTGAGGCACAGTCAGACTCTCCCGTCTGGCGCTGAGGCTACGGTGGTTCACATTGTGCAGGATGTGGACTTGTTTCCGAAAACTGCCACCGCACAGAAACGCAAACATAAAAGCATACGTACACAAGTACACATACACGGCTTACGGAATACACAGCAATGCTCAGATTCAAATAACCGCACACACACACACCTAGACATATTGCAGTGGACAGAACAGAGATAAGGAATTGAGAATTGAGCTTTGTATACTGCCTCTCTCTAATGCAGGTGGTTTACTCTCTCTCTACCTGCCGTTGTGTTGATGGGGGGGTTTGAACATTGCATCCCTCCCTGAGCAGCAGTATAGCGATAGCTGAAGAGGTAGGTATAGTGCTAAGGAGGTGGTTATACGATGACACCCAACATCCAACCTAAATCAACAGCAATTACAGTAATAGGTGAGTATAAGCTATATTATGACTGCACACCTATGGCTTATTTTTGCTAGATATTGTGATCACAATTACTCATCAAATCATCTGTCTTGATGGTGTGAGGAACAAAAATATTTTATTGCACTTCAGGCATCTTGATGATTTTCATCAAAAGCTGACATTTTCAATGGAACAAAATGTTTCAGTATGCTAATATTCTACAATTATTAATTGTAAAGACTAAATCTGCAACACATCAGTATACACTGGGCATTCAGCCCAAGGCTCTATGATGCGTTAAAGTTGGGTGTATACACCTTATAGCCTACCTGTGCATAACCTCAACAATATTCTGTTGAGAGGCCCAGCCTATAGCACATCTTCAGCTGGCAATACTTATTTTACTTTTTCACACTATCACTGGGATGCTGTTCAGTATACTGATCCTTTTATCAACTGCATGTTCCTCAGGTTTCCAAACCAGGTTCCTGAGCTCGTATGGCGCTTGAATGATGTAGCATGACAAATGATAATATATTATTACATAAATCAATCAGTGGATCAGTCAAATGCTAATTTAAAAAATGACTCGCATAAAGAATGATTTTACCACACCATTCCCTGTAGGCACAGCTACGTTAAATAACCATGCAACATTAAAAACTGCATGAATGACAATTCCTTGAGACAAAACAAGTGTGTTAAATGCAGAGAGGGTAGCAGTGTATTTAGAAAGGGGAGGTGGAGGGGGGGGCACTGTAGCCTACTACCAGCACAGCTAGTGCTGTCACCATAGTAACCCATCTCAGGCTGGTTCATCAGGACAAAAACAGAGCCCCCCCCCCACCCACCCACCCAACACACACACACACACACACACACACCCCATCACCAAACACAGAACACACAAGCATGAGCGCTCATAAAAGGACATACAAACACACAGGTGCACAAGCACACATGCATACACACAGAGACACACACAGATGCAGAGCAGCAAACACAACATAATCAGAGGTCCATGTGACTGGGTGCTGTTGTTCATGATGTGCAGGTGTACATGTTAAGCATCACTTAGACCCAGCTGGAGCAAGCAGGCCTAATAAGAGAGGAGAAAACAAAAAACAAAGGGGGGATAGAGAGAGGTGGCAAATGGATGGCGTTCACACCTTTAAGAGGTATGAAAGAGGAGGCTTTCCCACCCCATACAGAGTGGGATTAGCAGGTGTGTGTGTGTGTGTGTGTGTGTGTGTGTGTAAGACAGGTCCACAGGCTGTGCGCATCTGCAGTGTGAAAGAAAAACAAATCAGTGGATGAGAGTGAACCCTCTCACCCCTCAATGAAAAAGCGCACAGAGCGGGAGAAGCACGAAGGAGGGGAGGGAGGGAGAGCGAGAGACGGATATGGCAAGAGAGGGAGGGAGAGATAGAGCCAAGAGGCACAAGACATGGGAGAGAGGGGGGAAAAGGGAGGAAGATGTGGAAGAGAAAAATGAATAACACTACCTAAGAAAGAGGCAAAGGAGAGCTCCAATATCCAGACATGTAGTCTGTGCCACTATTAAACTTACGCGCACGCACGCACACACGCACGCACGCACGCACGCACGCACGCACGCACGCACGCACGCACGCACGCACGCACGCACGCACGCACACACACACACAGTAGCGTCTGTTTTAAGCTAGTTACTTAACACTGGCAAAAAGCTGTAGTATTCAGACATTTCTTCTGTGTCTGCCAGATAGAAACACACACTAAGAGAGAGAAAGACACACACACAAGGTCTCCAGTGTAAGCCAGCTGCTTAACATTGGCATAATAAATGAGGGCACTTGCATCTCTAGTCTCCACAAACTGGAAAGTCAAGCTAGCGTCTTCTCGGAAAAATTACAGAACTTGACCGACTGAACTCCCTGCAGCCATTAAGAGCACGCTGGATTAATGTTAAGCTCTCAATGATTAATGAGACTTAATTGCAAACCAACAAGGGCCCAAGGAGGAGAATGCTACCATTCGCTGAGAAGTTTACAAGGGCACCCATGAAGACAACCTGTTGCAGAGCCAACTGTTGTCTTAGGCAGCAATGAGGTCCATTTCAATCCCTGACTCACTCCCCGAGTTCCCCAGGCTACAGAACCATTTTTCATGCTCTGTGCACTGTAGCACAACTCTGCCGTAATCCAATAAGGTAAACAAACCAACCTCGCCATCCACATCCAAGTCTGATCAGTCAATTCATTTACAGCCCAGTACATTTAAATCAATCAATTAATCAGTAAAAAACCTAATGAAGCTATTGATTCTGAGTAATGTTTTCTGCTCTGCTCATTTCTCACCTGACTGCGAGATCCGCCAGTCTTTTGAGAGAGAGGGGGGAAGAAAAAGTTTATAGGAAGAAATGAGGTTAACTGGAGAATCAACCAGACTTCATGGGCTTGTTTTGGCTCTAGTCTACAGACTTGGTGACACATCATGTTCATAAGAGAAATGCACACACATTTGTGAGTGTTTGAGAGGGAGACGTAAAATACTATGGAGCTACACGATCACCTCGCTTAAACAATCAAAAACAGCCCAAAAATATTACTTGATAGCCAAAGCTGCTTTCTTCATAACTTCACTATCATCTTGGAGTATTCTATGTCATTATCAATCATACCATTTCCCATGTCAAGCTAAATCTCAATATAGAAATGACAAATGTCAACAGTTATCTGGGTCTCTCTTGTAAAACCATGACGTGTGAATTAATTTGACATTTACTATGGCCTAACATCCATGATCAATTTCTATGCATCATATCCATCATATGTAGCCAATATTCCTTTATTTCATAGCTTGACTCAATCCATTCCTCTCCTATTTAACAGTGATCAACATTGTGATCCAGCAGCAGTGTGTATGTGTGTGTTTGTGTGTGTGTGTTTGGGTCTAGTTGTGATTAACTACTGAGAGACTCACTGGGCTGTGTGTCAAAGGGCCACTCCGCAGTCATATGACAGACCTCAAAATACATTTAACCCATCAGGTTCAGTTACACAGCCACTCCAGCCCAACACACACACACAGATACATACACACATAGGCAGGCATATACACAAATATACACACACACGTGCAAGTGACAGATACACACACAGATTTAAACGTATTCTACCACACATACAGCAAAGTCATTCATCTTTCTATCACACATTTTTCAGCCCTGTTACTCGCAATATAAACAGGAAGCTGTTTGTTCGCACATCCCTCTAAGACACAAACACACATACACTTTCATCAGAGGGGTCAGAGAGCACAGTGGCGCCCCTGAAGCAGGCAGGGGGTCAGTGTCTTACTAAAGGACACTTTGACAGGGATGGACACATTAGCTGCTGAACGTGTCGCCTTCGAATTATGGGACGGCCTTCTGAACTCTCTAACCGCCAGGCCTCCATGCCGCACAAACACACAGATACAGAGTCCCATGCAGGCTTGCTCTCTCAGCCTGCCTCAGCCCCTGTCTGGTCCTGCCTGCCAAAGGGCCCCAAAGGGTCCCATTGCTGATCCCTGCATTACAGGAACGGCTCAACTTGGATTTTACAGTGTGAAGTCACCGACAGTTAAAATAGGGCCGATCCAAACAGCAACAAGGACCATCAAATCAGATTGTTGCAGCATGGCGTAACGGCGCACTCTGTGTGTTTGTCTGTGTGTGTGTGTGATCCCCTGCACCCCCACCCCCTCCCAACCAGGCTACATTTCTGTGCGGTGAGCAGAGGTTTATATAAACAGCCATAGTTCTCTATCTAGGAATGGGAGTCAGAGAGGAGAGCATCAGCTAAGCTGCATATTAAAAACCAGTCCTGCCATACACAGACTGATACACATATTCCAATCCCTCACTTAATTCACAGGTTGACATGATGCGTCTGATTTAAAAAAAAAACAACTCCTTTCATTCATTTTAATCAATCATCTCTACTTTCCAAAGGCTTAATTCAAAAAAGCCTTTCAGCCTTTCCAATTAATGATTAAAAACTGAAAAATAGTATTGCTTAGTAAGTGTTTGTCAAAAGCAGACAAAACTGAACGCCCGAGCAAACATGCTACAGGAATGTATTTGCTTGTCAGCCGATCAAATGGTGATGCATTGTCGGAGTCAAAAGGTCAGGTTGTGTTTTTCGTCCAGCACTTGTATCGCTGTGGACAAGGAGTGCTGCAGGAAAGACTGCTTGGAACACACAGACACACACACACACACACACACACACACACACACACACACACACACACACACACACACGCACAAGTACAAACAAGATTAAAAATTGCAATGGCAAGCGAGGAGAAGTTGAAAAGGGTACTTGGAGAGATAAGAGCAGAGGAGGAAACACTTAGGAAAGGCACCCCAACAGTTAATTTCCTTTAGCAGTACATATTGCCTTCCTGGCCAACACTCCCGACATACAACGCGCAACTAGCGGAGCCTCAGTTCATGACCCCTCCCATTGTCTGCTGGCTCTGTGGACACGGACTATCCAAACATACAATGGCAATCTGCAACCAGCGGTAGGGCTGCATTGTGAAAGCCTGGATTCTGCATGTAGCCTATCAAACATATTATATCAGCTTTCCAAAGTGGGATTCCAAGGCATTGAAAGAACAGATAAAATGGCCATTTATTGAGGCAAATGTTTGGTCATTTGCTTACAATAAATGGTTGTTCTATCTGCAAGTCAAAGTGCCGTTGTAGCCTCCTTTTGGATTTTAACCCTTATAGCCATTGATTTATCAAGATGGCCAGGGAAGCATTCATTGCAGTTTGTCTATTTAAGAACCTTACATTATTAATTTGGTACATTCTAAATACAGGGACATTACAGAGATGCACAAACATATTCAGTACATTGTTCACACCGTCATATTAGCTATAGGAGTATTAAATCTTGATTCTGCCCAAAACCTATTGTCAATTGTCAGAACATTACATACTGTACCAAATCCAACACATCTTCATTGTTTTGACTCCCTTTCAGAGTTAACATTATAAAGCCTGATGTTATTCGCTGTCCATCCTCAAGACTATTCTGTGGCAAATTGACACATTGTCCAGTTAGTTATCATTATATATAACATTTATATTGTAGTGATACATTATGCAATGCGTCCATTCGTGAATCGGGTGTGTAGGGAAACAACGGGCCACTCAGGGCACAGGGGCTGGTGTTAGCAGGCAGTCCACCCTTGAGCCTGCCACTCTAGGACACACTGTTCACATGCATGGCCACCTCCACTGGACACACACACACACACACACACACACACACACACAGATACATGGAAAACATACATGGCCCGGAAGAGGGAAAGTCAGGAGCTGAGAGAAGAGATCCTGCAGACAGTGGAAGCTGACGTGCATACGTATGTACGTGTACACACACACACACACACACGGGCACCTACAGGGTGGGCCACTTCAAACACATTCCACACCATGCACAGCATTGTGGGAAAATGCCACTGTGTGCTTCAGTGAAGGGTGCCTGAGGATTCCAAATAGGCCACAGACAAACTCTCTCTCTCTCTTTCACACACACACACACACACACAACATGGAGGCCATCTCAACTAGTCTATCCTTCCTCCTGCTGTAGCCATATATTTATAAGTCAATATATTGTTCCATCAGCAGGGTTCAGAAGGATTCGACTGCTCTTCCTGAATGAGGAAGACTGCTTTAGACATTTAACTCTGTCTACAAGAATCTGGATTTCTTGAGGCTTTGATGCAGTGTGTCTGACAGAGCTGGTTAGAGAAGCACACAGACTGTGGAAAGCATACATACTGACTGACACACACACACACACACACACACACACACACACACACACACACACGCTATCCTTTCTAACAGAGCTGTGCTCACAAGCCTATGAGGAACAAGAAGGGGGCAAGGCTCCCAGTTGCACAACTTGTTTTTCGCTAGTTAGCCCAGGAGAAGACGGCAGCTCAGCGGTTACTTCAGAAAGCTGCTCCCTGATAACTCTGTCTTCACACATTCACCCCCCCCCCTTATGACAAACAACCCAATCAACATCAACTAACAACCGCCTGTAAAAAACGCTTTATTACATTCTCTAGCCTGCAGTCAGCAGATCACAGCCTCACCGTGGTTTACATATGACTGAGGTGACTGAGGTGGGGATGTCAGGCAGCGTGTGGATTCAGAAGGAAATATTCCAAGTATTTTGGTTGTTGTTTGGTCTTCCCCCCCCTTAGGCGTAAACGTCTCAGAGTGCCAAATATGGTCACTCCCCAGAGAATTGAGCAGATCAGGAACCACAAACAGCCAATGACATATACCCCACTCCCAGAGAGAGAGAGAGAGAGAGAGAGAGAGAGAGAGAGAGAGAGAGAGAGGGAGAAAAGAGAGAGAAGAGAAGGGGGGGTACCAGCAGTCCTGTCTCCAAGACCCCCTTTAAGGGGCCTCTGTCTGCATACATGTCCTGTGTAAAATACCCAGAACATTTCCTTTGAACCCAGCCTCGGGAGCCATTTTTAACTAATACAACTCAAAAGTGGGAAGACCATTAATGCCACCGAGTAGAAGACAAGAAGAAAACAGCCAACAATGCTTTTATTATTGATTTCACAAAGGTGTTTGTTTTCCTCATTTTATCTTGGTCTAACTGCTCACTTGCTCCGTCCACATGGAGTTGATCCATGTACTGAAATGCCTTGTGGTCATGTGCAACACATGTAAAACATCACAGCACAAAAACACAACTCTCTAAAGGATACATGTAGGCTATAGGTTGAACCACTAATAAACATGTAAAATGTGCTTTTATCAGAAACAGTCAATTTCTGTGCAGTTGTATTTCTTGTAAAAAAAAAAAAAAAAGTTTGTTCTGAATCTACAGGAGATCAGTTTTACATGGAGACATTCATTCATTAATTCAAATTGAGAAAACGCTGCAGTAGTAGACTAATCACATGGCCTTATGTATGCCCTGCTCTAACAAAATAATCTTATTTTATTTAGTGTATTATATACTGTGATTAAAGAAAATTAAAAGATGGGTAAATCATCATGGGGCAAAGATCTACCAAAATAAACAAAAATCTATTTTATTTTCAGAAAATCGTCAATTTATGAGTTTTTCCCTTAAAAGACACTGTATTTATATAACTTAAATCAATTTGATACTTCTTACTTTGACATATAATATGAATTTCCATCGTAAAGATTTATATCAGACTATGGTGATACTACATCCCAGGTTATCTGCTTCTTCTAGCAGCCTACAATAATCCTACCAATTGAAAACAAAATTCCCCAGTTGAAATTCATCACTTCAGTAATATCAACGTTACGGCGCGAGGTCATTAGACAATTTATAGCGGGATCGTTGAGTTCAGCTCTCTGTGGAAGCAGCGAAGCAAAATATCACCGCATTGTTTTGATTCCACCTTATTAGTCCAACGTGGGCGATCAAAATCGCGTTTCATTGATAAAAAAAAAAAAAAAAACACAACACGGAACAAGACATTCCCCGGTAGGATAACGCCCATACTTGCATCCCAAACTGAAGCTAAGACGTAATGTAGGCTAATCCGCCACTTATAATAAGGGGATTTCGGTGACTTCTTAGCGTCGGTGGCTAAATGTGTTTACGTCCAGGCTGCGGCGGCAGTAGCATCGTGTCTGTATGTTATTGGTGTGCGCTAGTCGCCATGAGAGGCCTAGCTGCGCTCACAGGGCCAATCCTGCAACTCCCAGTTTAGACTCGCTGCAGCAGACCACCCTCGTCCAGTTACAGCGACTAATCTGGCCCTGGGGCTGCCGCATCCAGCACAGGCCTCGACTATATGTATCTTTAAGAGAGAGCGCAGGGGGCGGGGATATTCCTCAATAACTTTACGAGGAAATATCAATTATCAATGCACGGCCACGCGAAAACTAAAATTACCGGCTCCCTAATTAGACCCTATACAAAACTTTGAGCATGCGCCAAGATGAAGCTGGGGCTGCCAAGACTAAAGTCGCCTTCTCAATTAATTTAGTAAAAGCATTAAAACAAGATTTACGTTCTTTTCTGAGCTCCGTAACGAAAAAACAACAATATTCCTACAATATTCCACTAGGGATTTACAGCGTGTCTGTGGGAGTCAAAAGTGAGTTTATAATGACCTTATCGCACTTGATGGTATTTTTACTTCCTATGGTGTCACTATAATATTCCAATAGGGACGTATACTGTGTCTGATATTCAATATTGTGTTTATAGTGATCTTATCATACATTTATGGTAGTGGTATCTATGGTAGTAGTATCATAATAATATTCCTACACCGAATTATAGTTTTGCTATAATATGTGTAGTATCCTAAAATGTATTGCAGGGATACTATAGTTCTATTTCGTTACGGTTTACTTAAAGAAAACAAACCACTTATGCGGTACTTTTTCTGCATGTGTAAATTGTATGATGACTGTGTGTTTGCGTGTATGTTCATGTGTAAGCGCAAGTAATTAAATGCAAGTTGGATATGTGGCATGCGAAACATGCAACAACATTATTTTAAAGAAATAAAAATAAAACAATACTTACTTTCTCCGTTTATTAGTCCACACTGGCATACAATGCAGACGCAGACAATAAAAAACACAATTTGTGTTCGTAGCTTTATCGTCCACCGCCTCATTTTGACTCGGGGAGGGGGGGGGGGTTGTGTCTCTTCTTGAGGCTTATCCAAAACTGTGATCTTTGAAGAGCAAAGTTTATTTCGAATGCGTTGCAATATCAAAAGTAAGAAACGATTTTTTTAAAAACGTCATGTAGGAATCTAGTCAAGTTATTCAAGGTTGCCCCCCCTTGAGAAGGGGGCCGGGGGGGTCCAACGTGGTTCTAGTATAATTTCAAAAATATTTCCCCCAGCCAAGTTTCTGATAAATGTGAGCCCTGGAAAATGTAGACCACTAAATAACGTGATCTTGGGTTCTGGCGACACATGTACGAATAAAAAGCTTCATTTTCCATAAGTGGATGCGGCAGTTCTCGTTCATCTGTTTGATGTTTCGACGAATCCAAGGGGGAAATAATAATAATAATAATAATATCCCACACAGAGGGCTAGTGAGGGGGTCCCCAAAGGCGATCCACTCGCCCCGGGCTCATTCCTGTGTAAAACACTGCTCCAACGAGGGAAGACCCATTTCAAATACAGTTAGTCAGAAGGATTTTGTGCACAGCATAAAAAAAAAAAAGTCTCCTCTTCTATTCGTCCAGTCGATCTCGGCCGAAGTTATGGATATCGCCCAAGACAAAACCAAGAACAAGAGTTGGCTGGTTTTGCCGTCTTTTCTTTTTTTTTAAAGTCCACAGGTCTCTTTATCCTCCCGCTTTGCCCGTATCTTCTCGGGAAGCTCACCTTTTTAAGACGTGTAAAGACAAACAGGAGCACATCCCAGGAAACTCCTCTGGATACGTGCAGGAAAAACGTGCAGCGATTGCTTTCCCGACGACCTTCCTCTGAACTCCTTCACCCCCGCTGACCACGCCGCGAACGAATGAACACCCATAAAACGACAAAAAAAAATGGGTTGAAAGAAAACAAAAAAAAAAACTTGAGGCAAACGTTACTTCTTTTTCAACGGCCGTGAAAAACGAAAAAAAAAAAGCGACAGCATTTACAAGCACGTTGCTCTGAAGTGAGAAAACTCTCCACCACCACGCCGCCCGTTTCTTTTTCTCAGATTAACGTTAGCTGGGGGAAAAACAGCTAACGTTAGCTAGCTAATCCAAAACAAACGAGGTTTCAGTGTCGGCGATGGAGTAGAAAAAAAAGTGAGTATCCCGTCCCCGACAGTCAAAAACGATGAGGTAAACAAACGTAAAAGACTTAAAAAGACGGGTCAAGTGTAAAAACTTGGATCCCCGTTTAGCGGTAGCTCTCCCTCAGGTTCCCCCTCTTTCCGTCTCTTCTGTGAGTCTCTCCACCAGTAAACAAGTCCTGCCAGTCAGCTGGGGCACACATGGCGCGGAGGAAAACCCGGACCGGATCGCCGTTAACACACTGCGGAAAACACGGATCTGGACTGTCTAAACCGACAAGCGCTGTTGTTGGACCTGTGCTCTTTGTCAGGGATGTAGTGGAGGGTGAACCCACCTAAAACTCACTTTACCCACCTTTTTATTTGCGGAATAGAGTTTACCCGCCCTTTTTAGGCAGGCATAAATTTTTTTGTGAAGTAAATTTATAGTATGCATAATAGTTAATAGTGTCAAACTGATGTATAAATATATATAAATACCACATAAATTGACGCTTTTCTGAAAATACAATACATTTTTGTTCATATAGTTGCTTGCCTCATGATGATCACCAACTGCAGGTCATATTTTACCCAAATACATACATCATAAATCAAGCAATGTTTCTAATTGGAGATTAATTTAGGTTCATCTGAGGTCACTGATGCATAAATGATTTTTTGTGATTAAGCTATTCTCAGGCAAGATTTGTACCGCAGCCAGGAAACAAAATACCTGCGTAGAGAGGAAGGCACACATACAGTTCCCTCAGTTTTGCATAACAAACATCCTTGTAATAAACCTGTCCTATTGATGGGGCTGAGCTGCACACTGCCTGGAAGTTCATCTTGTCACCATTGACAGTTTGGCTGGCTCTTGGTGGTTTATGATAAACAGGCCACGTTTGCCCAGGACCTGAGGGCTACTGGAATAGAATAGAATAGAATAGAATAGAATAGAATAGAATAGAATAGGCGTCCTTTGAGTTGTTTATCATGTAGGTGTTGTTGTTGTTGTGTTGGGATGGGAACACGTTGGTCTGCTCTGCTGAGAGCCTGTGGAGTAGCTGTTAATCTGAGGAATGTTGTTACTCAGTGAACGCAGTAAATGAGGATTTAGTGAGATTAAATGTCGCAGGTCTGAAGGACTAAGGGTTGTGGAATCTAGTCAAAACAGATCTCTGTTTGGCAGTCGCTCTGTTTGACGCAAGTTGGAGGCCCCCATTTCTTTTCTCTTCTCTTCTCTTCTCTTCTCTTCTCTTCTCTTCTCTTCTCTTCTCTTCTCTTCTCTTCTCTTCTCTTCTCTTCCCTTCCCTGCTCACCTCAAACCACTGCCCCTGTTCCTCTTTATTAAATTTGACCAATTTCCTTCCCTTTTCAGTGGGAGTTGAGTGAATGGTTGGCTGGTGTTTTCCCGCTAACCTACCTAGAGTTCAGGTATACTAGTACACACACAGCACCTGTGCAGTGCTACTGATCTGCTCTTTCTCTGTTGTACTACAACTTCAGTTCAATAGGTGGCACTAAAAATAACTTGAATCAGTTCACTCATTCCAAATGTCAAACGGGGACAAAGGGATACAATGTTGTGAATAAATAGGATTAAATCTGACCAGAGAGAGAAGAGTAGGGAGCTTGAAATAGGTCATGCCAAATAAAATAACCTAATGTGATTCTGTCAACAGATATATTGTGTGGTAGTAGATGTTTTTTTAAATAATGAGTGCTTTAAATAAAGAATTTAAATAAAGGATGGGTTTCCTATCCTTAAACCTCTTGCTATCTCTACAACGCTCACTTAAGACACACAAAGCCATTTGAAAAGTCACTAGCGTACTTTTATCTGCACAGTGTAACACAGAGGGTAACTGAACAACTTCTCTGGCCAGTTTCTCCACCGGGGTCATGGATGTTGCGAAGCAGTAATGCCTATCATGCATAAGTGTGTTGACACTGTAGCGTTTCTCAAGAGCTCAGAGGCAGAACTGGAGTGTTCCCACCTGATTATGGGCAGCTGGTAGTTTATACAGACTGAAAGATATGAAGATATCGTCATGACACATTGTTGATCATGATGTACAAGTTCACCCATTACAACTGTTGGAGAAAAAGCACTAGCTTGTGTCTTACCACATCAGTGGCTACAGTGAAGTGGCACATCATAATGCTTCTCAAGCCCCAAAATGCCACAACCTCTGGCTAAATAGGTTTTATTATATATTTTTCTCTTTCTTTTTCATTATTTGGCAAATTTAAACACAATATATATGCATTTGAAGAAGAAAATGTCAGCAATAACATAAAAAAAAGTCCTGGATTTCTTTCCACTGTGGTCCTTTTTGTTCCCTCGGGACAAGCAAGGTGATGACAGGCAACAAGCAACACAGCATACAAGTCAAATCATTATTTGTGGCAATGCAGAATATTCTTCCTAAAACCATAATTTACAAACAATTAATAGAAACTGCCTAGAGCAGGGAACAGAGAGGTTACATAAGCCAGTCTCTCTCAAAGGGAAGCTAAAGATTAGGACTCAGGTGATTAAGGTGATCACACTGCAGTGACTTTGACATTGTGTTATTCACTTATTTCTACCAATCCCACTACATATCCTATAGCTTTAAATTCAGCCCTGTGCAGGTCTGGCTTAAGGCTCCTATGGGACTTTAGTCCAGCCGATATCTTGCCTAGACATCAGCCTCATCAGCCTATAGGAGTGCTCAGGTGACACATAACAGCTCCGCAGAGGAGAGCAACATTCATTACAGTTGACATGCAGTACACACATACAAATATATGAATTACAAACACATATACTTGCATTTCCCCCTGCTCCCCCACAACAACATACACTTCTGCAACATGAACTCCTCCTGCTTACTCTCTGTCTCTCTCTCTCCATCTGTCTCCCTCCCTCGCACACACACACACACACACACACACATACACAAAGCAAAACAAACTCCCGCTCATTCCCCCTGCAGTCGCCTCTGCTGCAGCCTGTAAATAGAAGGATTAATACGTTTGAATGGAGGGAGATTCTCTCCTTTGTTGGTGTGGAAGGCTCAGTAATTAGCTGCCTGGGGAGCCAGGAAGCAGGAGCCTCTGTTCAGCCTCTGTGTGTGTGTATGCGTGAGGGTATCTGTGTGTGTGCGTGCGTGTGTCTGTGTGTGTGTGTGTGTGTGTGTGTGTATGTCCGCCGAGGAGAGGGTCATGAGCTAAACAGACAAAGCGTTCCTGGATTATCCTCTTTAAACGGCTCCCTGTGTTGGTGATGTACTCTTTTAGCACTTGCTGTTCCCGCACTTGAGGCCCTAGCCTGCAGCTCAGGCAAACAGACAAACAACAGGGTCTCTCTCTCTCTCTCTCTCTCTCTCTCTCACCCTCTCCCTCTCCCTCTCCCTCTCTGATTCTCTCATTGTCTCTCTCAATTACTCAAGCACAATGCAATCACATATACTGTCATTTGGAATTGGAGAGAGAGACAAACGGGAGAGTACCCCACCTATTCCTCTCACGTGGACGAGCTATGCGCATGGCTGGATAGCTTGTCTTGTGTGGCTGCTGACAAGATAAAGCATGATGTCCTGCACACACACATGTGACACAGGAAAAAGGGTACACAACAATATACTGCAGGATACATGACTGATACACTGAGAACGCCTTATCTGTGAGGAAAGGAAGTTCTGTGTTTGGGTACATCTGCAGAAAATATCTATATCTTTGACAAGCAAATGTGGTGAAGCTGCATCTTAAATGCAAAATACTATGTTTTGTGCACACAGTACGATGTGGAACATGATCACCTCATCTTCCTGTGCAGGTGCAGTGTGGGTCACAAGCATTGCAATTTCATGGCTCTTATCATCATGCTCTGCTCCATAAATAGAAGCCATTTAGACATTTAATGATAATCAAGGAAACCTACAGCTGTTTCCCCTACACACATTTAGCAAACCTTGTTTTTTTTTTAACTATTGACTTTTAGCTATTGAGCTGATATTTACATGAGGTGATTTGATGTTTTTTTTTTCCCTTACAATGATCAATTTTTGAATTAAATTGAACTGAACTGAACTGAACTGAACTGAATTGAATTGAATTGAATTGAATTGAATTGAATTGAATTGAATTGAATTGAATTGAATTGAATTGAATTGAATTGAATTGAACTGAATTGAATTGAATTGAATTGAATTGAACTGATCCCTGTTGATCCAAGGTCAAGCGGAGGGAGGGACAGCCTGTCTGTCTGTGTGAAACAATTTAGCTGAAAGAAGGCAGGTGAGGGAGATGATGAGTGCTGATGACAATGTCAATAGAAATCAGACTAAGCCATTGAAGAGGAAGGCTAAAGCCCTTGGAGAGAACATCGCGCCTGGCTCAACGCTGTGATTATGTGCCCTATGATGCGTACGGTGATCCGATGAGTTTTATCGGATCACCGTACGCACAAACAGAACACACAACCCATAATCCATGTTGATAACTGCCCCCTTTCACGTACTCAGATTGATCCGTGGAGCTCCAGTTTGTCTCTAGTCTCGCTCTCTCTCTCTCTCTCTCTCTCTCTCTCTCTCTCTCTCTCTCTCTCTCGCTCTCTCTCTCTCTGACCAGTCACCTCTGCCCCTAATGAAATTGTTACCAAGGTTACAGTGTGCCATCCAAAAAGCGGCTTGATATGCATTACTGGGGATTTGTGAATAACAGAGTACATATGTTGAGCATCCTTCCTGTGCGGATCAAACAATCAAAAACAGTGTTCAGCCTCTTCACCTCTTTATATAACTTACTCTTCACTGGGTCTCAGCATCAGATTCACACAGAAGTCATAAAGTCATTCAGCAATTTGTTGCAATGAAAGTTGCTAGAAATGTGTCTGTGTGTAAGAACAGGACAAGATATTTAGGTATGTATATAGGCAAGGCAAAGCAAGTTTATTTATATAACACATTTCGTACACAAGGCAATTCAAAGTGCGTATCCTAGAATAATGTTATGCTTAGAAAAAAAGCTTATTTGATAAGCTGATTTGGACATTTTACAAATGCACTATTAATGCATTTGCACCGGCATATTTTGCAAATCAAATAGTAACTGCAAACTTAACAAATGGCACAATCTGAATGCTTAGCCTTGTTCACGATATCTAATTTTCTCGTGTTCTGTATGTGATGCTGACCAAGTGAATTCCCCGGCCATTCTGAAGATAAAGGGAAACGTAAACCAGCTTATTTGCTAGTGGAAAGGT
Source organism: Centroberyx affinis (assembly GCF_046629955.1). Taxonomy (NCBI): domain Eukaryota; kingdom Metazoa; phylum Chordata; class Actinopteri; order Beryciformes; family Berycidae; genus Centroberyx; species Centroberyx affinis. The sequence goes on from NW_027282008.1 coordinate 580,860, forward strand.
TATACTTCCTCTCAGAGAGCGTATTAATCACTCCGCTAAAACCAACATGAAGAGGGCTATTCACTCATTCATTTTATCTGTCCATTCAGTTGTGTCCACTCTGAGAACGGACTATTGTTTTCCTCGAGCCCCGGGGTATCAGAGATGCCTCATTATCCAAAACAAACAGTGAGACAGACGGACAGAGACAGACTGACAGACAGACAGACAGACAGACAGACAAAACCCTGGATCTCTGTGATGATGTCCTGAACTGCAGGACCCTTCTCTGAACCCAGCCTCCGCCCCTGTTGTTGTACCCCGGTCCACCATGCGTGTTGTGTGTTGTTTTGTCCGTGTGTGTAGTTCCACCTTGGTCTGTGTGTGAGGCACTTAACCCCGGGTCACACACACATCCCAGAGAGCCTTGTTTTCCCACACATGGACCACAACACACTTATCTACAGACAGATTAGACTGTCAAGGCCGCCTCTGCAGCCCTCTCCGCTCCTTCCCTCTGTTTTCCCTGTACAAACTCTCATCATCCGCTCTCTCTATTGACACCTCCAGGTTTGAATCCTCCTCCTTCTCTACCTCCCTCTTTGTTCATTTATACCCTATCTTCTTCCCTGTTTCTGTTCCCTCTCTCCCCCTCTCCCCACCTCTGCCCACCCGTCCCCTACTCATTCTTTTTCTCACACTGATGGCCTGTTCATGGGGCCATGAGGCCATGTAGAGGGCTAAAGGATTAGTTTTATCAGTGATAAGGACCTGGGGAGGGGGAGCTTGAACCTGAGTCCCCTTCCTGAGAGGATGTGTGAGTGACAGCCTTATCCACATATTGTTGGAGTGAGAGCAAGAGAGAGAGAGAGAGAGAAAGAGAGAGAGAGGGAGGGAGAGAGAGAGAGAGAGAGAGAGAGTAACACAGGGGACAGTCAAGGTCAGGTCAATGTTGCACGTCCCAAGCAGCACAGGCCTGGGGGAACGGTGTGTGACCAGCCTGGCTTCAGGAAGCCAGTGTGTGCTGCACAACATCAAAGTCTGGCTCTTACACTTCCCGTCACACTGGGAATATGAGGACACTGTTGTTTTGTTGCTTCCTTCGCACGTAAACGTGTGCACGTGGACACACAGGGCAACTCACATGCAAGCAGTTCAATTCTTAGAAACATTTCCGTCGGAGACAGCTGGGTGAGCCGGGCTCGGACAGACTCGCTCTCATCCTCCAAAGAAAAGAAAACTTGTTGATTCATTCTGTGAAATGTGTCATTCATAGTTTTTAGTTGTCAATCCCTTTTCTTTTCTGCATGTGGAAACTGCAACAGGGCAACTTGAGTGCAGATCAGAGCAGGGATAAAAATTCCCAGGATTCCTGTGACACAGGAACTTGACAATGACCCCCTGTGTCCTGTACTGCAAGGCTTAAGATATCCATCAAGGCCCACCCTATCCAAATGAGTCATAATTAATCCAAATGATTTATTAAGTGATGATAAGAAAGTATTTGTTCTTGACAACAAAAAATAACAGACACTTTTTATTTGCCATGATGAACTACATATTTTAAGATTCTGCAAGAAGCTGGGTTCTATAACTGGACCTTAATGAAATATCAGAGATAGCAACTTACTCAGATCAAAAATATTGATATTACTGATGAAGTTTTTTACTCGGCTCTATAATCACTCTACTGCTTCAGATCCATGCAGATTGTTGTTGAATGCACACTGCATGATGTTGAATATGTGAATTAAAGATGCATTACCTGCCACTGCTCAGGATCCCGTTCAATTTGAAACAACATAATCCAACATTTCAAATTTAATAAGGTACAATTTCTGCCTGCTTTTCAAGCAATAACTTTGATAACTGGCAGCAGCTCCAGGTACAAGCATTTGAATCAAAGTGTGCAGCATGAATACCACAGTTCACACGGACATTGATAGTTGTAAACTTTAATTGGGGGCATATTGTGCATCAGCCATACACTACCAGAAGGTTAACAACCACTAGTGCTTTCCTGTCCCCCGACCTGAGCAGGAAATTGTTTGAAAATATGTGGACTAAAGGGACCTTGCACAAAAGTATAACAAGACTATGCAATGGGATAGTATTTGTTCTTGACAACAACCTATGAATAATATAGAACAGATGTGCAAAGAAGGAAAAAAGTAAACAACAAAGATGTTTTCTTTAAAAATGTAGTCCCCTAAATAGACCTAAGAGGCTAATGCAGGTCAGAGTGCAAATCGCATTGCTCCCTGGCACGCTGATCGACTGAGACCAAAATGAGAGAAACCGGACAGACTTAATTACTTCCTGAGAGCTGGGCCGGTTGCGGGATAAATGCAGTAGCATTGTATTAGTGTTTACAGAGGAAACCAGCCCAGCCGCACACCACCCATCCTGGACGCTGCAAACACCACATCCAAGGTGAGAACTACTTCTTCTGTGAAGATCAAAGACGGATTGCATTCTCCATGACACCATCAATTACAGGGGAGCAAGAAACTGTCTGCTGCTCTTGCCAGTAAGCTGGCCCACCCCTCCGCAAAGCTATTTCCCCCTCTGAACAAGCTCTTCCCCAAACAAAATCAGAAGTAATGTGGTTGCCAAACAAACTGCCAAAACCCTTGATTTGTTTCCTCTTCCTTCTGCCTGTTACTATTGTTATTGACCCTTTGTAATGGAGCCTAAGTACTGGCCCGGACCCCTTGTCAGTCGGTTGACAGTGAGGCGTGTGTGTGGCCTGTTCTTTCCTCCCCAGAGGAGGAGGAGGAGGAGGAGGGAAGCCAGGCATCAAAGCAGCAGAGTGGAGCCGCCTGCCAGCCTTAACTATTCTCTATTCCCAGGGCCTATTTCCAGCCGCAGTCCTGGGGCATGCTACTACAACATCCTGCACTTAACACTCCTCAGGCCCCACTGACCACAGCGTTGCTGCCTGACCCCGGGGCCAGGCCTCTGCATGCTGAGAATGGGAGGAACCGGGGGCCATATTGTGTCTCGAACTTCCCAGAACGACAATAATAAAAAACGCGTTTGTTTATGTTCTCACATGGAGAGAGATGGGGAAGTTGGGGATTGAGGAACTAGGATGATTGTAAAAGTTCAGTAAGGGGTCTGGGAGTCAGCAAACAAACTGCGGCACGGACTTATGCAAGCGAGAATAACTGTAATGTCATGTCATTCTGTGTACGGGCGCGTGTGCACGTAGGGGCGCGCGTGTGTGTGTGTGCATGCGTGTGATGATAAGCATGCCTAAAAGAGGCCTGCTGTGTGAGAGTACAGTGTGAGTAGTCACTATAAATAACCCCTGTTTGAAAACATGAGAGAAAAATAGCCCAAATTAGGACATCAAAATTCAGAGTGTGTGTAAAAATAACCAATCCTATCAAGCACAGAGGCTAAGATTAGATAGGTGATGATTAGAGACATGTGGTAACTATATCAGTGGGAGATGTGCCGTCCCTTATTAAATGTGCGTGTGTGTGTGTGTGTGCTTAATTTCATTGACTGATGGTCATGGGTGTTTACTAGATATTCCTCAACTCTCCTCACTCCTGTGTCTTCTTTCCAGTTCAGCGATATGGATTTCCTCTGTTGGCTCCTCCTCTGAAACTAATTTGTAATTGTCCAGCTGATAAGGATCGTTGGTGTATCTTGGCATCCTTGAACTACAGTCAATAGTTCTGCCACTGTTCTTCTGTGCCCTCTAACCTCCCTGACACTCAAACAACAGGAAGATCAGCACTTAACCATAACTTAAAGTGACAATCACAGACATTCAGCCAATGAGGTAGAATATCACAGGCCGCAGAATCAAAAGACTCAAGGGTGACAAGAGTCCCACTACAGCATGTCTATTTTTCAGTACAGTTATTAATGCTTATTCCCTAAATTAGCCCACATCCCGCTGAGTTTCGACGGTCACGGAAAGGGTTTTGTCAAAGATCTCTGGAGCCAGTAAGTGAAAAACGCTCCAATGCTGAGCTTAAGCTTAACCACAGCAGGCCAGGGCTTTTCACAACCTTCTCCCTGGTCCTGTGATGTTTTATTCAGCCGTAACATTTCTCTTCTGTGAGGAGTTATTGTGTTCCAGCGTGAGGAAGATCGAGGACGAGGGGGAAAGAAAGAGGAGAGAGCTGAGAGAGAGGAGGAGGAGGGAGAAGTGAACAGGTAGAAACTGGAAAAAACGAGAATGATACAGCTAAATAATAGATAGGTTGAGATCAACAGAGAAACATGGTCAGAGAGATGAGAGAGAATGGAATATAGAGCGGTTCAGCAGCAGCAGCAGTAGTAGCGTTACCACGTTGGTGCTGGAGCCGATGCTCTGACTATATCTGCTTGGGCTTCCAGCGTGACATTTACTGAGAAGTGCAGTTTTTACAGAACACTGACATTTTCACACCAGGCTGTGCGGGGAAACCCAACCAGGCAGCGCAGCACCCCCGCCCCCCCTCACCTGGACTGAACCTGGCCATGACACCTGGCCAGCTGAGGACCCCTGCTGAAACCAGGCCATAATATTAGCTTTCTATAAAACAATAAGGGAGCAGCTTTACACAGGCTCAGTTTGAGGATTCTATAGGTTTGTTATCCTTGAATCAAGGCCCACTATAGAGCCAAAAATAGAGGATTATACCAGAACTTACTGTACAACATATGAATCATTGTTCCCCTCTGTGAAAAATGATATGATGCTATGCTATTGTACACACATCTATTATTCATAGTATCAGATTAAATCATAATTCAGTAGTTTCTACTAGTGTACAGTACAGGTGTGTGTGTGTGTGTGTGTGTGTGTGTGTGTGTGTGTGTGTGTGTGTGTGTGTGTGTGTGTGTGTGTGTGTGTGTGTGTGCTGGTTGCAGCCTAGACACGGTAAACCCTGGGTGTGCTGCTGCCACAGTACTGTACAGCACAAAACCAACAGATATCATGGCGTAAAAGCTGAATGACTGCTGAGGATCCTGGAAATCAAACATCTTCCCTCTGCAGTGGGGCCATTCATTCCTTTATAAATGGTTTTGTATTGGGCTAAAGCACGGCGGCGCTAGCAGTACCGGATGGAGAGCCTAACACAAAAACCCTCCTGTAGACCGGCTCTTATTGAAGTCGAGCGAGGAGCTCCATTCTCACCCACTCCACTTCCCCCTCATCGACTCATGTCCTGCTGGTTCCAAGAAGCTCAGACCTCCTTCACAAATACAAACAGGGGAAGACCTTTTTTATCCCTAAGGATGCTAACAACCTCCCCCCCCACACACACAGACACACAGACACACACACACACAAATACAAACACACACATACACACACACACACCACATCTTTCCCCCCATCTTCCCCCACTGAGATAGACAGTCATTTAACAAGGCAGAGGAAACAGAGAAAGAAAAGAATCAATAGTTAAGTACAAAGGGCTGACATTGGTCTGACAGCCAAATAACTAACATCACCATTGATCTGGATCAGTTGGAAAATGATGGATTAGAGAGGAAAGCATCCACTGCACTATCCACATGAAAAAGGATATGACCACAGAAAGCTTGACATGACACAAACCAAGTGGGGAATAAGTAAGGAATACAGTGCTTTAAAACTGACCATTTTGAGAAAACAAGGGTCTCAGCTATTGAGATCATGTTTTGGACTGCATTTTTTCAGAGGCTGTACTGAGAAATAATATGTTGACAACCTTGGAGAGGAGTTTTGGCAAAATGTAACCCTTTTGTATTTGCAATTAATCATCAAGCATCTGGCTGGCCTCGACATACCAACTCATACATTCTCAGAGGTGGACAAAACATCTGACGAATGACGTTGAAACTACCCTTGAAAAAAACCTTGGCCTTAACCATCCTCACAAAATAACAGCTCATCCAAGGATTCAGCCCTTTTATCAACACAGTATTTTTCCACACACAATGACAGATATTTGACCGATGGCATTCAAAACTCAGAAGTAATGTCACTTCTTTGTGGTAAATTTTCTGCCCATCATGAGTTTCAATATCCTGTTAAACAACTGAGCGATACCAGTGAAGACAGAAAGCTGGATGGAGAAAGGCTGGCAATCAGAAACAACAAACAGAAGCACACATACACAAACACACACACACTCCCAACATATATACACACAGACACACACACACCCCTAATCTGTGCAGCCCTGAGGAGCCTCCCTTGTTCCAGGAGGAGCCCTGCACCTGCTGTGGCAGCGTGGGGCCTCCTGGGGGTAAACGTTGAGGGGGCCCCTGAGAGGTGCGCTTGTTCCCAACATACCAGTTTTGTTAAACAGCATACTACGCCACTGCCCCCCCCCACCCCCCCCACCTCCCACCTCCACCCCCCAAGGCCATGTCCCAGTCTCGCTCCAGCCTCAGGCCAAACCCAGAGCCTCAGCCACCTGCCTCTGCTCTTGCTTCATACTCTATCCAGCACATTACGCCCCTGACCGGTTTTACCCTCAAGGCCTCTTCCTCCTCCTCCTCCTCTGTCTGAGCATCAATTCCCAGCCCAAGGCTTGGCTCTAGACCCAGCCTCAGTCTCTGCTGCTCAGAGAAAACACAAGCACCAACCTACAAGACACCTGCAGCTAGCTCCAGCTGCGTTCCCACCTCAGCCCCAGTTCTAGTTTCCAACACTAGCTTCAGCCTATACTGTCTTATCCCCGAGCCACAAGCTTCAGCTTCCCTTGTCTGTCTCTCTCTCCCAACGCCGAGACACAAAGCCTGGTACCAGCATCGGCCCCAGCCTTCAATCCTGCCCGCTGGGAAATCCTGAATCACTAAAAGGTGAAAGAGCAAAGAACCAAGAAATTAAGCCTCTCAGCAGCAGTACCTGGGCTCTATACATCAAAGGCTGAGCAGGAACCAGCAGGGAGGTTTTTCTTTCACTGGGGACTCTTTCAGCACTGCGCTGCCTGACAAATAGGCTGGAAGGTTCAGTGCATTAACCCACATGTTGACACTAGGCTGGGAACTCGGAGGCATAGAGGGGCAATAGGGGGCTGCTGTGAATGACATATAGCTCAGGTCTTTTGGGTGCAATAAACACGCATGCAAAGGCAAAAAACACACAGGCATATGCACATACCTGCACGGACACAGACACACACCACACACACTGAACAACACACGGTCACATGAACAGAGCAGCACTATCTGTGGTTTTCTTCTTGGGGAGAAAATGAGGTGCGATTCTCTCCAATAAACCTGCTGCAACATTTCCTGGTTCCATTTCCTTCACCTCAGCTGTCACAGGTTAGAGAGGTGAAAGTGGTCCTTCTAGGTGCCTCAGCTACTTCGGCATGGCTGTATGTGTGTGTGAGTGAGTGTGTGTGTGTCTTGTGCTAGCAGCTTTGCCGGAGAGGAACCCTCATTAGGGTGTTAGGCTGGGGAAGAGCCACAGACACAACACAACCACACAGACAGGCAGAGATAAAGACACACACACACACACACAAAGGGAGGTGGGTTCTCTCAAGAGAAACAGTAACGGCAAAACCAAAACAGGGAGAGATCCACAGCACCTGTGCAGACATGAGAGATTAGGAGATTGAGATCAACACTGGTAAACCTGAGATGAGAGGAGGACAACACAGACACGGGCAAACATGGGAATCAGCACTACAGTCAACAACAAAAAAAACTGTCAGTTCAGTTCGTCACTTCAGTATACATGGATTTACCTATGGATTAGTGCCTTGTGTGAACTCTAAAAACTGTACCGTGAAAACATAGATGTAGACTGCAGAAAAAAAGTTCTTAATTGTACCAAAATTAGGTTGATTGGCTCATAATCAGGGAGAAACAACTGTAAAATGTACGATTTCTGAGCAGGTGTGGAGGCTCAGTGACTAAGATCGAGGAGAGACTCAAGTCGGTGCTCGTCACCATGAATTGGCGTATGTGTGTGTGAGATAGTGACTCACATCATAAGCTTAATAGCAGCAGCATTTTACACTCCCATTAGGTCATTAACATTACAGCACATTCAAAAGTTTGGCAGAATAAAAAAAAAAACTAAAAAAAAAAAAACCTCTTTACCCTTTTGCTCCCTCAAGGCAGGGAAGGAAATGGAAAAAAAAGAAAAAAGGAGAGGGAGGAAAAAAATCTCCTTCATCTCTGTAGGCAACCCAAATCCTCACTGTAGCTGCAGCCAAAAACTAAATTAAAAAGACTGGAGTGTTGGGGTGTTTAAAAGCCGCAGTGCTGTGCTGAGGAGGAATGGAAGTTCTCTCATGCTTAACAATTTGTTCTTCTGCTCTCTGCTGTTTAGAGGGATCAAACCAATTAAAAGCATACTATGACACACACACACACACACACACACACACACACACACACACACTCCACCTCAAACATCTGCAGATACCTGACAAAGACAGAGAGTTAGGTGCATCAGAACAGAAAAAACAACAACAAAGCAAAATAGATTTCTTATTTATTACAGTAAGACATTATTATTGAACATGTCTTGTGTGAACACAGAGGGTCCACCGCTATTTTGAGGACGTGCCCATGGGAAAGGAGCACAGGAAGGAACTCATCCAGGTTGGCTGGGTCAGAGGTTAAACCCAGTATTGCCGTTAACGAGCCTCTTCTCTAAAGTGTGTCCATTGTGCCTCACTGATCTCAAAGCAATGGGGTGAATACAAGAACACACACTTAAGACACCCCATGCTTTGAAGTCTATGAAGTAAAGTGGACACAACACAGGAAGCACTGGTCATTTTTGTGAAACGTAAATGGCTAACAGTCTCTTTCAGCGAACAGGATGATGCAACCATAACGAACATGATAAATCACACCAACGATACAGTAATGCAGCTAAAGTTCAAAGGGCAATTTCTCCAAACCCGAGCCTCAGAGAGCCCGATCACACGGCGAGAGCATTAGCGATGAGCCCGAGAATGGAGGCGCAAACAGCTGTGATGAAACCGAGGGGGATGATGACTCCTCCGCTCTGACACAACCTCATTTGGTCTCCTGGTGGCCCGCATGCCTCAGCTTCCGACAGGCAGAAATACCCCCCAGGGATCCCAAAATACACGGCAGGCGAGCCAGCCAGGCCTCAGCGGCAGCCCAGCCAGCCGTGAGGTGGGGCAGCAGCCAGGGAGAGGGGAGAGAGGGAGAGAGAAAGAGAGAAAGAGAGAAAGAGAGAGAGAGAGAGAGAGAGAGAGAGAGAGGAAAGAGGAAGGGCCAGGGGCAGAGCGGCAAGCCTGGGCAAGCCAACCAGCTACACAGACCTCAGAATAGACTGCAGTCTGCGTTCACACCGACAACACAGCAGGAACATTAACCTGGTTCTACATTGTAAGCAGTTTCTCTCGAAGTGTCTTTACTATTATGCTCGTCTCCATGTAAAACACTGTTTCAGAGGTGGGAGCACTCATGGCCCGACGGACGGGAACTAGAGAGGATGCCAAATGTAAAAGATTACCCAGGGTCCCATATGGTTGTGCTGTACTCAATTCTGTGGCCAACTGCCTTTATTTAGCCGTACTTCAATCCTCAGATCAGTTCTAAATGGGTAGTGGGGTTAATTTGGGATTCATGGCTTGTTCAGGCTATTGGGGTCATGGAGGTTATTATCTGGTGCTATTGTAAGGCCGTGCCTGACACATACTGGCCACATAGAGTCACTGCATCAGTCATTTCTTCAACAACAGAGGGCGCTATATAGGATTTCACCAATCATTTACCAATCACTCACAGCTTCCACAACACATAAAGTACACACAATATACATCAAAATGATCAAATGGACAAGGGGCCAACCTCTACAGCAAGGTTTAGAAAAGTCGCGCTCTTGTCTGGGGTTGAACTTAGCAATTTAGTGTTTCCATTTTTTTTTTTTACGAATCTAGGCTGTTGGGATGCTGCACACACAACTTCCGCCACTAGTGTTAATCGAACCTTGATATGAGGGTGGAAAGGGGGTCATCACTCACAGTCATTTAATGTATACAACATCATGCTTCAACACCACCAACGTCACCATCATCATCATCACCAATACAACTGTCAACACACCTGACAACAAAACAAATGGCAAATCCCACTATCATTACCTGACAGTACATTTTTGGAATAACCAGCTGATACACACACTCACCAAAAAAACTTAGGCATTGGGAGGTGAACTGGATTAAATACTATCCATTCGACCAACAGGGAACAAAACAACAGCATGTAGTTCTAAACCTCTTGACAATGAAAGTCTCCAGACCTTAACAAACTATGAAAAATGAAACTGACTGATGTTTGCAAGCCAATCTATTGGCCCAAAAATAATATTTCACTTCAGTGGAACATTTCAAGTTTTAGCACTGTTCATAAGTCTGCTTTTTTTAACCAGGCTTTCAATTAATTCAAGCCAGTGTTGACACTGGATTCCTAGGACTGCCAATACTGATGGTGGACGGTTCATGAACTCCTACAGAGGCACGCATGCTAAAAAATGAAATGTTGTACAAAAGTAAAATTTGACTTTAATCCCATGGGTAGACAGAGAGACAGTGCATACCTGTATTGTATGTCGAGTAGTCTACCTGAACAGGGATTAAACTGATTAAGGCTCAGACAGTCCATTCCATGGGATATTAAGACTATGCTGCAGCTCTCTAAGGCCCTCCCTCTGTCTATGTATCTAAATATCTATATGTGGTAGTTCTATGCTCTGTTCCATTTCCAAAAGGGATACTGCTGCTTGAAACAACTCTCTGCATTGTGAACGATTTTACAATAGCACATTTAGAGGAAGAATTTCAATTTCTAAAGTCCAAACTTTTCAATTCATCAAACTGAATTGATTTGGTGCCGACTCCTACCAAGCTGTACAACACATACAGACATACTGTATAGATTTGCTTAGGCCTATGTTGTTATTATTGTTCTGTAAACGGAGAAGGATGTAGAACTGAGAATTTGAGACTGTACACAATCATCATCTGAGCCTGGGGAAGATTCTGATGAAGAGGATCATGCTGATGAAGGTGAAGGAGACCAGGATGAGCATCAGCCACAAGAGCCAGTTGACGGACTTTTTGGTGTGCTGCTCTAGTCGCTCCGACTCCGTCTTCAGCTTCTCAAAGTTCATGTCAGCCTGACGCATAGATTGGCTCAGGGTCTGGGAGAGGGAGAGGGAGGAAGAGGTGACTTAACAACATACAAGACAACTGTCAACACAAGCATTGATGCACACGTCAGATTGCTGATATAATATGTTCCTGGTCTTAGATTCATAAGCTGGTAGTGGGTGGTCTCACACTGCCCACTTGTGGACAGAAGCAGCTGACACACTTTACCTCACCAGACAAAGGGAAAATGCTTTGGGACACAAAATAACCCTGCAAAAATATATACATCTCCCTGTCCCAAGCCAAATCCCTGAGAAAAATGAAAACATCTGAAATGTTGGAATATACAGGACCATAGTGGTAAAAACCTGGTCTCTCAATGGCAGACAAAATGCTGGTAAAATCGGCAGATAAATGAATAAAGGTCACCTGTCACACCAGCCAGTAACTTTTCGAGACGATAACGTTTGAATGTCTTGGTTATTACAGTCTCTCGTCTTTCCCATACTATCTCCCTGCTGGCCACCGTACACTCTCTCTGACCGTGAACCAATCAAAGCAAAGCAAAGCAATGGCCTTCTATCAAACCGGCTCCTGATTGGCTGCCTGATACACTGGCTCCACACAATGCAGTAGCATCTAAACTTGTATTTCTCTGCTGCCTGGATGGTTGATTAGCATCCAACCATCAGTTGAAACTGAACGTTATTCCCATGCGGCAAGTCAATTCATGACTAATTTAATCCATTGCATAAGTAAATGAGCAATCTTGAATTTAAAACTCTATATCTGCTGTTGTCTTTATGCTTTATGATTCTATACATGAAACAGTATTGAAAATGGGTAGGGTGGCCACACTCACTTGGACATCAAATTCAAGGACTTTTCAATTACTTTCAAGGTCTTGTTTGGTGAAATTCAAGGTCTCAAAATCATGTTTTGGGGTAAGACATTACATTGGTCAAAATTACACATCACAGAGGCCTCATTTATTACTCATGATCTTGTCAAGTCAAGACATCCAAGTAAAATGAAACCGTGTTGATTCTAGGACAGAGAGCGGTCCGGAGAGCTGAGGCACACTGATAAATTATGGTGCTATATTTTAATTAAAAAACTACTTTCATGGCCATCCATTCACTTTCAAAAACAAATTTTATTAAAATCCACAAACTTGCAAAAAAAAACGTCCGAGGTCCGTGGGAACCCTGTTACTATGAAAAATGCATGTGAATTATTTTGGCTGGTGAAAATGATTTTTGGCAGGTATATATTTTTTTAAGTTTACTAGCCTTGGCAGTTGAGAGCCAAAAAGTTAATTTCGGACTGCAATGGGAGAAAATGAGCTACAATACTTTTTTGTTACACACACAAGTGGCTATCCAATTATGTCCTCAAAGGAAGAAAAAAGTGGTCCAAGGCACTATCAACTTGGACCTCCTTTTTTCCATTGAAGACTCTGATCCCTGTCACCAAAGAGCACCAGTTGAAGGTATCAGAGACACCCAAGCAGCGCTCCTTTTCTTCTTTTGTTCATTTTTACCTGGTTGTCCTGTTTGATGATGTTCTGGGCTGCCAGAGTGTTGTTCTTCAGATTCCTAGCCAGGTGGAGCATGTCCTCAGCCAGCTTCTCCTGCAGGTTGTGGTGGTGCTGCAGGACGGCATCCAGCTCTGCAGCAGACTGACGCTCATCCAGTGGCACGCCTCTGTAGAAGGTGGGGGGAGACCATTTACAGTTTTATTTCAGGCATTTAGCGGAGACTCGTATCCAGAGTGACTACACCGAGTCCAGCAATAAAATAATCTTAAATTCTTAGGTCACCGACATTACAAGCATCCAGTAGTGAGAAGAGCGAGGGTCAGAGCCACAGAACTGTGACAATGGAAACATTATTCCTGCATCCCAAGAATGATCATGATGGATGGAGTAAAGCACAGAGACTGATGAACTGAGATGAACTCACTGATTGAGTGAGGCACACATCATAAATTTTCTGAAGCATCTGTATAGTCAACCTCACCTCACCTACCAATCAATGGATGTTATAGTTCGATATCTACGCACAAATGAATAGGGATGTATCCAAATTTAGTTCTTATTCACAAGAAATAATGCATAAAGCTTTACCTTCTGTTTCGCAAGTCTGTTTCTGAGGTGCCTGTGGAGAGGAAAGGAAAAAATCATCTTTGTAAATGTTGATTCTCCATAAAAATACTAGTTTTCTACTGGGATATTATTTCAAACTGTATTTTTTCAATATGAAATATTGAATTCTGGATGCCTTTGAATTTCAAAATAATTCTTACCTTTGCCCATCAAACCCTGTAATGAGACAGAGAAAAAGAAAATTTATAATGTGGGCAGAAGATTGCATTTTAAATCTTCAAATTCTCTACCAACCCCTGGTTTTTATATGTATTTTTAAATCAGGAACCCCTACATAGGTTTTTGCAGTTAAGAAAATATTAATAAATCACCAAAGTGATGGCATTGATAGACAGCTCCATTTTTAAATAGCCAAGGTGCAAGGTATGTGCAAAAATCTCCAGCTTTTAAACTTTAAGCTCTGTGTACATTGGCTATATGATCTGAGTCACAGTGGAAGTGCTAATTTCCACAGCGAGAGGTGGAAATATGAGTTACCCGCCTACCTTGCATCTTGGCTAGTCTCTATTTTAGCCTCACAGTGAGGGCCGGGGGAACAGGCCGTCCTACCGTGCCGAGCAGCTCATCCCTCATCTCTCCTGTACACCGGGCCTTGGTCTGCATGTGTACAGTTTTAGTGGCCGGCATTCTCTCATTGGCTATTGTGGGCGTTCGTCCAGGAGCAAGGAACTGATTGGCTAATGCTTTCTCTGTTGGGGAAGACTGTTAACAACACAGGAGAGCCATGAGATCGTTAATCTGTCCTGACTGAAGCAAAATCAAATGAAAAAGCAAACAAAAACAAGTCCTGATTGTGAACTAATTGTTCCACCTTTTTTGGGAATACAGGATGGACAGTTTGGAGAATGAATAAGAAATAAAAGAATGGAGTCAGCTCTACTGTTTATAAGACAGTTTTAAATATTGGAATAACAGTAAATATGATGTGGAAAATGGTGAAATTATTGAAAGTGATTAAATTGTGTAAAATATTTCCACTGACCAGTTTCTCTGCCTCTAGAAGTCCCTTCAGGAAATCTACTTTCCTTGTGTATTCTGTCAGAACTTCTGGTGTGGGTTTGCTGAGAAAATAAACAACCAAATCATCATTGAATAACAGTACTATTAAATCCCTTGATAAATCAGTTACGTGGCCAAGAACATGTTGCCTCATGCATGGTGTGACCTCTTTCAAGTACCATTAAGAGCTACCCTTTGTTAGAAAATACACTCATGAAATAGGATGTCAGTGAGATTTGCTTGCATCACAAGCTTAGTGTGATTTCTCAAGTTCAAAGTCTTTAGTCGCCTTTGCATAGGAGACCTACAGTCATGATAAACAACATGTAACTACTGCAACATTTCTTGCAAATTAACAATAATAAAAGATGTTAAGATAGGGCTGGGCGATATGGTTGAAATCAATATCACGATAATCATAAGGATTTTTCTCGATATCAATATATATCATGATATGGTTCATGAGTGCAAAATCACGTTAAATAATCAAATTAATGTTCATCTCATTGAACCGAATGGTAATGTTAGGTGTGATGTCAAACAAAACAGAAATATTCAAATAATATTCCTACCATACCTCATTTTATGAGAGTTTTTAAGTAAAATTTGCTTGTCATCATCAATTTAGACAGCAGAAATGTGTCACGATATTAAAATATCTTCATATCATCACGATATGATTCCACTGAAAGGCGATAAACGATAATATTGAATTATCGCCCAGCCCTATGTTAAGATATACTAAACGGTAAGAGTGGCATTGGATAAGTAGCTATTCATAACATGTTTTACCTTGCGCTCTTCCTCAAAGCCACCAACATCTCCTCTAGGGCACCAACATACTGCAAGAGAGGAAACAAAAACACTCCCTGTATGCTTTGGCTGATGTTTATTTGGTAGCTTAATATAGTTTCAGTTAGACAGAACATAACCCATGCCAAGTTCAAGTTGTGCCCATGTGTACAGGAGCTCAGTCTGACACAAGCTTCTAAATATAGCCAAGACAAAGCAGCTTAGAAAACCAATACACATTTTTCTCGTAAACAACCCATTGGAATCTTAGTCTTCGTTGATAGCAAATGGAAACGACGCTAACAATTCAACAATGTGTCAAATCGAAATTCAGCTAGTTGTTGAATATTGAATAGCACTGTGGCATGTTAGTAAACAAGCTAATCGACAGGACACTAATATGAACAAGACAGACTGGGTGATGATGTCCACTCTCATCCTGTGACTATCTCTCGCTTTAAGACATAAGGTTAACAAGCTAGCAAAGTTAGCAAACATTATCTAGTACACCGAAGGATTCAAATGTGTTTTTGGAAAGTGTTGTTTATTGCAAAACCTGTCGTAAAAAGGCAATTCAAGTTGGCGTTACTAGATAACATAATTTGCAATCACTGCTGTCAGTGACGACGTGGCTAACAGACTGGCTGTCCTGCTGTTGCAGCGGTGACAACAACTAGCGACCGTTACGCTTTTCTGACAGTCATGCTAAGACAGCTTAAGAAAGGTGAAAGGAAACCTGTATTGGATAATGACATTCACTCCGTGTTGTTTACCTTGTCTAACCTCCATTCCGCTTCCCCTCTCTTCTCCGAAGCTATGGATTCGCAGCGAGACAGTAATCTCACAAAATTTATCTCTAACCTAGACGAAGCCATGTTTGAAACTGACAGACCGTCGCAGGAATGTGACGTAGTCAAACAGTAGTACTGGCGGAAGAAGCGGGCCAGCAACAACAGTATTTCCATCAAATTAGTGCCTTACACCAGTGGTTCTCAACGTGGCGTCCGGGGACCACCAGGGGTCCTTGAGGGCATTCCAGGGGGTCCCCAGCAAATTGATGAATTGTTAAACTTAATTATTTTGTCATTTTAGAATGACTATTGTGATCATAGTTTCACTGTTATCTCTACCTACAATACATATAGTCATGGAATTCTGGACAAAATCATATCTGAAAATAAAAATATTCTCAGATTTGGGTCCGAGAGACAAAATCTCATCAAATGGGGGTCCGCGGCTGTAATGTGGACTGAATTAGGGGTCCTTGATATGAAAAAGGTTGCGAACCACTGCCTTACACCACCACTAATTCTCAGCATAAATCCATAAATTAAAATTTTAACAGAATTCATATATTACTACGATTTCAGAGAATGTAGTCTAAACTTGTAACCATTTCTACGTCTTACAAAGCTTTTTTTTAACCACCCATGTATTTGCAAAACAACCGTTCACTGACCTGTTTAGGGCGATAAATGCATAGCAAGTAGTATCAAACTGATGTATGATAGCCCTATATGAATTTAAGATTCATTAAGCGGGGAAACATAAACCTTTACCGAAAACAAAAAATATTTTTGTTGATTGTTCGGTGATTGTGATGCATTATTATAATCACTGACTAGAGGTCATTGTTTAACACTTATCTTCCACAACATCACTTATGTCATGAAATGACAAATCTGTGTCTGCTACACTGACAGTGAGTACAACGAGAGAGAGAGAGAGAGAGAGAGAGAGAGAGAGAGAGAGAGAGAGAGAGAGAGAGAGAGAGAGAGAGAGAGAGAGAGAGAGAGAGAGAGAGAGAGAGAGAATGAATAGCGTATGTGGACCCAATTGTTGGGAAAGTGTGAAGGGAACTTGAATGAGAGTTGAAAGTGCCTTGCTAAAGAGAATATGCGAAAACCATCCCAGGCCATGCAGACGACAGTAAGGAGGTCTAAAGGAAGTAGAAAGTGGTCAGCAGGTCAGGCTAAACAAAAGAATACTTTTAACAGTAATTGCACAACAGTGTAATCAAACACGTGTATTTTTTTAATATCTAATACCTCAGCTATGGCACACACTACTTCTTACCTGCAAGAGCCGTCATATTATTCACTCAAGAGATTGGTTAGTAGTAACTGGAGAGCAGAAAACAACTATTCTGTCAGGTACAGGGAAAATCTGAGATATTTTATGGAACTTAATTCATGTTAATTATGAATTGTACACAACTCAAGAGTGTTGTGCATTGTGTTGTTCAGCTATAACCTCTACAGCAGGAGTTTAGTGTGGTGCAATGTGTTTTTGGACAATAGTGGCTCTTATTCAGTCAACAGTTGAGTGCCACCCAGTACAACAGGCATGCTTAATGTTTGTTATTCCATGTATATTCTAAGATGCCACATACCTAAGACTTGATTTTGTCTTGAACAGACACCATTCAGGATTTCACTGGCCTGTTATAACACCACCCTGTACTTACCTTTGTGAAGACCTTCTCTTTGATTGACTATCATTTGTACAAATAACAGTTGTTGCCTTGCTGGAAATGGGCCAAATTATAAAGTAAAATACAGACAGACAAATTGAAGTTTAGGTCAGCATTAAAATAATATCTCTAGATTTAAAGCCAATATTGTAACGTCAATTGTTACAAACTTTTACATGGGATGCAAAAGGACTGAAACAATAAAAGCTGTAAACCTTGATGACAGACTGAATGTCAACCTGAGTGGATGAACTGAGAAATGAGAGGAGAGACAGCAAATGAGACTGGCCTACGACTAGCTCTGAAGGCAGCATTATTAAATGTCCTTGTTTGAACTGGTCCTCGTCTACACTATCACACCATTTGTGTCCATTACCACAAGGGTACAAGGGATTTTCTGTCATCTCATTTTCCACATATGAGACAGAGAACGGGTTGTTCTAATGAATAAAACAAATCTTTCATCATTGGCATTTGCTGTTTGTGTGGTCAGGATCACTGACTTCCAGTTATTTCCTTTTTTGTCTAAATTTGAACATTTCAACACATGGTAATTTTGAATTCATTTGCATGCTTGTTTGTGTATTACTAGCTAACTTTACATTGTAGTCGTAATATTGGTGGGATAGTCGAGGTGAAGTGCTTCCATTTCCCTTCTTAGAATGGGATGATTTTGAAGATGATGATTTACATTAAAAAAGTAAATGAACGCCATCAAAAACAGGCTGATATTGTGCATATTTTTCTGTAAACTTGGGAGTTTGCCTTCTGGATATGTGCTACTGTAGATGCCGATGTTAATGTAGCCCAGATTTAAGATCTAAACTGTGACAATTACTGAATTTAGTGACTATAATTTTACCATAACAGCAGTATCACACATGGTGCCCAAACAAAACACACAGCAGCAGAGGTTACAAGCATCATACTGTATTGTCCTGTTAATAGTAATAACCATTACAGCTCACATCATTCAGTCCCAACCATGCACTCCCTGTTAAACAATACACACCTACACATCTTCCTCATAATCAAGACAGACAGACAAACAGCATTCAACAGCAGTCAGAGAGAGGAACATTAGTATTACATATCATACACAGTGGGCCAAAGCCATGCTTCAACAGAGCCTGCAAATTAGGGAATTGTCCACTTGGAATGGCAGGTACAGTACAGCTGAGTGAAGCCATGTCCATATTAGAGAGAGAAAGCGAATTCAAGGTCTGTTGAGCTTTAAAGACATCGTGTCACAGCCCTTGTTATCATGGCTGGGTTGGTGTTTCTTCGTTCCAAAGGAAAAAGTGGCGTGTGCTGCTCCCATTTCCCTTTGCTATTGTGAAAGCGGTTCAGGTTTAGTTCCTTCCTATACTGTGTTGTGCTGCAGGTCAAAGGTGAAGGAGTGAGACTGTTGTCCATTGCAGCTGTTGTGATAAGGCACCAGAACAACATTCACAATGTGTGTGTGTGTGTGTTATTTCCTTGTTGTTTCAAACATGTCTTGAGTCGGTTCAGTACAATAAACACACAAGTATCATACAAAAGTACCCCCAACGCCCCAAAAATCCCCCCCGCCCCCCACCCCAACCCCCCACCCCAACCCCAATTCCATAAGGATTACAGGTAAAACGAACCAATGAGTTTGTACACTGTCAATTTACAGTACAAAATCAAGGCACTAGTTAACATTTCCATGAGCATGCTGGTTTGACTTGCTCATTAGCAGAACTAAGGAATGGAAAGGTGCAAATGGAGCCTGCAATATTTCCTTGAATTAGCACAAATGTGTTTAAAAATAAACAGAGGAAAGGTCCATCATGAGGCCACTGAAAACACACCCCACGTCCAATTTGATTTCATCAACAGTAACCACAATATATTAATAATGATAGAAAAAGTGCTTGGCGACATTGTGTCCAGTTGTGTTCGCTGTCACATAGGACGACAAGAGTTGAGACAAATTTGCAGCTTCTTGATTAGTTCCCATGACAACAGCAACTGTAACAGCCTCCGTTTTGTCTCTCTCCCGTTGTGCTTTGTTGGCCCACCATGGTTACTGCGCATTTCATCAATGTTCTCTCATGTCCATTCACTTCTACAGGTTATGTTCCTCTACTGTGGTTCTTAATTCCCATACTCTCCTGGCTGACTACAAGCCATCTACTTCTCTTGTCATCTATGACAGCTACGTATGCCATCTATATTGTGGTTCCCTCTCTACTGGGAGATTGTTGCCCATCATCCATTTCATTTCTTCTCTTTTCTGCTCTGATCAGACCTCATCGTCCATATAAGGTATGTCTGGGTCAGAAAAACGTCTCTGGCCATTTGTAGGCGAGGTTTGCGTCTGGGGTTGCTGGTGCTGAGGAGAAGATGCAACCATGGAGATGGAGGAGGAGGAGGAGGAAGCGGAGGGGGGGCAGGATGCAAAAGGCAACAGCAGGTCGCAGTCTGGGCCGTCAATGTACAGGGACTGGGTACTGTCTTTACGGCGGCCGGGCTGCTCTCTTCTCCTGATCAGGTATTTAAATGCTCGACTAGCAGGAGGGGTGAGGGCGTGCGCTGGGCCCGAGGCTGGAGAATGGGAGTGGACGCCCGGGGGGAGTTTAACCGTGCCTGGGATGACGGGGGTGCGGCGTTGCAGCTGATGCCTGGAGGAGGCACTGGAGGATACAGAGGAGGAAGAAGTGCAGCTGGACACAGAAGAGGAGGAGCTAGTAGAGCTGAGGTTTGGCAGAAAGTAACGTCCACCTGGGGCTTTAGGTCGCTGGGCAAGGTCTGATGGTTTGGGCGGGCAGACTGGCTTGTATCTCCTCAGCTGGGGGCAACCTCGTCCTAGAAGAGAGGCAGAAAAGAGGAAGGGTCAGAGGAAGGGAAAGATAAATATATTCCTCTCCCAGACACTTCTAAGAGTCAAAAACAGCCATCCTGAGAGGGTGAAGATCAATGGAAGATCATGCAACCATGTTAGCTACCAAAAATCACATTCAGTGAGGCACAAAGAAGCAAAACATTTGCTATGGTGTGCCAAATGTTCAGTTAATTCTCTTTGGAAGAAGTTTCAGCATGCTACTGTGCCACACATGCATATTTACATGCATACACAGGTGTGCAAATGTCCGCATATGTACACACACACACAAACACAAACACAAACACACACACACACACACACAGTCGCTGTTGCTCCAACCTGCTTCGCTACAGAGCAGACGGCACCGACCCCATCACCATCACTGGTCCAGACCTGCACCACAAAAGACAGGAAGGGCCCAACCCAGCGGCCCCATGGACTGGTCAGAAACCCACCGGTGAGTGAGAGAAACAGGTAGAAGGAAGGAAAGGCCAGACTGTACCTTAATACTGACCTTCTGGCTCTGAGCCGTGGGCAGAGGAGCGCTGTTGCTCGTCCAAGAGGCTCTCAGAGCTCAGCGAGGCTTCGGAGTCCAAGTTCTCCTGGTCCGAACCAGGCTGCTCCAGCTCCGGCAGTCGGCAAGCCAGGTCCTCTCTGGAGGGGAGCGGAGGACAAGAACATCAGAGAAATGAGAGGAGAGACAGCAAAGGAGACTGGCTAAGGAAGCTAGACAATGGAGAAAAGAGAGATATTGTATTGAGACTATGGAGACTGAGGTGGGAATGGTGGAAGTAGATGATAAAGAAACCATCCTTACTTCTCCTGTTTGATGGACTTGATGCGTTCCACCAGGTTCTTCTCAGCCTCTGTGTCTGAGTCCAGAGGCTCGTTCTCAGGAACCACACTTAGATCAGAACTGGCTTTCTCATGCACCTGCAGAGACAGACAGACTGTCACATACCGGTACCTTGAACAACTCAGCGTTGGGGCAAAATGCTGTTCTTTCTAGGACACGTGGCGTGATTGCTTTACTTTGCTGGGCTGGTAACTCGTACAGTACGTTTGAAAATGTCCCTTAATTACGACAGAAATCAAGCATGGTTTTGACCCACATCTGAAACATCTGATACCATATTTGTTAGTGAACAAGAGGGAAAAGAGGGGAGACGAGGGTGGATGGTGCCTGTGGCAAGTCATGCAACTGCACATCATTCTCGCAGCCCTTCTGTGAATAACTAAAAGAAAAGGCAGAGACACAGATACAGTGACATGAAAGAAACTAATGAACAGTCATTAACATCCACCCATTCAAAAAAGTATCGGTGTAAGGGTTTACATAGGCCAACTGAGGGGTTGTATCATTACAAAAAGGTCATTTCAGAACTAAGACAAATGTTAGACACATCACCGCAATCCAAAAAGGCCCTGCCACTCAACAGCAGACACTCCTCTGCAAATAGCATGACTTTCAGAACTTTCCTCTTTATGTCAATAAGTTATGAAGACATTAGAATACCACACAGAATAAATTCATCATTATTTCCCTCTAGCTGACGCTTTGAAAGCCATGCTATTCACAGGGGGCACTGCCTTCCAAAAAGTCAAGATTAACTACAAAAGTACTTGGAGACCAAACCCAGAACCATCTTGTCCTCACACAAGAGCACAAGAATAACAGAAAAGGGTACAGATTAATCCTCCACATCACAAGCAGGATCTAAACCAAACTAAAAGAATCATGCAACGTTCTACCAGTTAGTAAGAAACAAAGGGAGTAAGGAAAGATGGAGGAGAGAACAGCCAGAGGGTCATAGGTCACCCACGTCTAACATGCCATGCACAGACGTGTCAGCATGGCACACACACTACTACATCTACTACATCTACCAGGAGAACTTGAGGCTTGATGATACATACCACCACTCCTTTGTAAGGAGCTGAGAACCTGAGAGGTAAATGCCAGTAGTGCTAAAGAGAGACAAGGAACATTGGCCATGTTACCCATGTAACCCGAAGAACAATAATATCTGATACTGGGGTTGCCATATGATTTAATTGATCAAGGAACATGTTACTAATTAGTTTAGTTAAGTTTGGCATATGGCATAATAAACCATTTATGCATAAGTGACATTATGTTTAAATGCCTTTCCTTTTATCTTCACATGAGGTTGATCGTGGTAAAGTTTAGGCACTAATCTAAAACTTTTGGTTGTTAATTGTTGCCATAATATTCAGACCAAATTAAAGCGAACAAGGCCGATCCAGAGCAGGACAAGGCTCTCTTCCTCACCGTGTTTTGTCTCTTGAGTTTGAGCTGGTTGACAGCCAGAGCCTCAGCGTACTCCAGCTGCTCGATCTCCTCCATCTTCTCATTGTAGCGTCTGATCTGCTCGTTGATCAGCATCTCTATACACCTACATAGGGAAAGAGGAATATCTTAGGTCACAGTATCAAGGAGTGTGACTGTGTGCAGATTTTCAGCTGTTCACTGGTTCTGCACATGTTGTTTATGTGACATGAAATGATCTATAAAAAAAACAAAAAACTGCTAAATATTTTAAAAAAACGAAAAGCTAATTGTGTTACTCTTGCATCCCTGGTTAAGACCTGTAAGCACTACAGTCTAGCCAGTCATGGCAGTCTTACGTGGTTGTCTTGGCCACGTCCTTCATGCTGAGCAGTGGGTCGGCGCTGTCTGGGCAGCGCAGGATACAAGGGGCAAACACTATTGCCAAGGAGTTAGGAGACATGCGGTTGTGAGCCTCCTCTTTGGAAACCCTGCAAGAGAATTATCAGACACAAGCATTTAGATGCAATAGAGACAGGAGTTAGAATCTACTGTACTTATCACAGAAGAGGGTTGTCTCTGCTCTGAGGTTATCCTTTTATAGTTTTTGTGATACTCAGAGTACACAGATTAGTGAGCTTCCGGTCCATTTGTCATAACTTAATGCTTGAGGTAAGATGGATAAGTTCATATTAATACTACTGACCATGTTCAAAGAAAATAACATAACATATCTTCAACATTATACAATACCATGTATTTTCAGGACAGGTGGCCCTGGTGGGAATCAAACCCCTAACCCTGAGTATTTGTGTCATGCTCATATTTAGTTACACCAAAATGAGAGAATCCCTACCTGACGAGATGGAAGACGAGTCTCTCCAACGTGTTGAAGTTTGCTGTGGGAAGCTCCTCAAGCACCTTGTAGATGGCATGAAGCTGCTCCTGCTTATCTGGCAGCTCTACAGAGAGGAGAAAAACGTGTAAAGATGTTCCCAATTTTTCATTTTTATTCTTTGTTGTAAATATTCAGAAACCTTCATGTCAAATTTAGACTTCACATACTTACCAGCCATTTATTCTTTTTTTTTTTTTTTAAATCAATGTCATCATGTCAATCATGAACAAAAAAACCCTACTATCCAGAGGCAGATGCAGGAAACACCACTTTTCAAAAGTAAAGCCCAGAGAGATTATTTCTATTGTTAAATGCTGCCCCCTAGTGGAGAATGGCATCCTTACCCACGGCACGCAGGAAGTCATTGTAATGTATGAAGGTCATGAGTGGGTCTGGCAGCTCCCTCAACCACTGTTTCACCAGACCTGTCACCGTGTGGATGGGGTAGTCTTCCAGGCAAACCAGATGGGGATCTAAAGAACACAAGAAGAAAAATCAACACAAAATCAACAAAGGAACCCTGACAGAATTTTATATGAGAAACAGAGGGCTGATAAACAAAGACAAGGCAGTGCTAGGATACGCTGTCTGTTAGCTGTCAATGTTATGCAGATGGGACTAACCAGTTTCCAGCCGCTGGTGCAGCTCTTTCATGCGGTTGGCAGAGCCGGACTTGCGATAGATGCCCTCGGTGTAGAGGCCGTTCATCTCCACGTGCTCCAGCATCATCTCCATCACCATGGGAACTGGGTTCTTATCGCTGATCAGGTGGCACACGCGCACCCCGAAGTGCTGACCGCCGGACTCCTCATCGCTCTGGGGATTGAGCCAGACAGCAGCAGTTAATGAGAGATCCATTAGTTCCATCAGCATCTATCAGAGCCATGCATTCACACATACTGCAAGTGCAATAAAGTTGAATTACAGCCTGACTTGACACCTACTTTACAGTACATTACAGTAATACAATATATAAAGCTCTGTGGCTGTACGTTCAAATCTTATGTAAGCTATGCCATTAGCTAGCACACCTCATTAATCCAGGTGTGCATTTTCCCTAGACTTTCTGATAATAAACACGTACCTTTTTGGCACAGAAGGTGGAGCAGTCGGTGACTATTTTGCAGAGGCACTTCTTGTGGCATACCATTTTGCAATCTAGAAAACAAGACCAAATGTGTTAAAAAATGTGTGATTTAGTACAAGGAACTGACACGGTTTATGGTATACTGCATGGTTTATTTTTAAGTATTTGGACACAAATGCAAAACAAGTAATAGAGGCATGTTTGGGTGTAAACTCACAGCTGCACATGTAGGCCTTCTCCATGCCCCAGATGTAGGAGCTGCATTGGTCACATGACTGCATAATGTTGACCTGATAGTTGCTGAACACATGATCCAGAGGGCTCTCCATCTAGAAAGACAATCAATCACTCAATTAGGAAATCCTAATCTATATTAAATTGCCATTTTGTTACAGGCATTCTGTTAGTGAAAGAAAACAAATATATGAATGAAAACATGAAATTCAGCCCTGCATACTTACACTCTTATCTTTTTTCCGTCTCTTCTTCCTAGCTTTAGCAGGCTGAAATACAGATAGAGAGCACCAGTGTGAATACATTATTTTATTCACATGTGGACTAACTACAGTGATTGATCATGAATTTCAGTGCGAGCGGTCCTGTGTTGTTTCACCTTGGCAGGCTCGGCCTCCTCCTTCTTCATCTCTCCTCTGATGAAGCCGTCCAGCACTGACTGGAACAGGTTGACCACCAGCTGGACTTCTCCTTTCTGCTTGTCCCCCGCCAGGTGGATCACTCTGTTCTGATAGCCTTTCATCAGACCCTTGTAGCCAATAGTGGGTTTCTGGTGAAGTTTAGGGGAGAGGAAAAGAAAATAAGGTAGAGGAGGAGGTAGCAAAAAAAAAAAACGGTAGTGGAAATTGGATTGGTGTGTGTGTGTGTGTGTGTGTGTGTGTGTGTGTGTGTGTGTGTGTGTGTGTGCCTGCGGTTAGACTCACTGGGAGAGAATACATGGCTTTGATAGTCTCTCTGAACTGCATGGTGGCTGTTACGAAGATGGCTTCTGTGGCTGACAGCTGCTTCCCCCTGGAGCGGAAATCATTCACCTGCAGAGACAAAGCCAAGGCAGATGTTCATTAATGAAACACACTTACTCAAACATTGCAACATGATATGTTTAGTTTACCAGGACAGACACACTAACAAGAGATGTGATTTTTCAGGAATTCATTTTTTGGGAGGGAATATGAGGATTTAGAAACTGATTATTCATAAAGATGCAGATATCCTCCAACAAGCACGGCAATTCGACTGCGGAGTCCGAAGCCAATGCAGCACTTTGTACTTTCCGCAAAAGTGTAATTTTGTCTGTATGAACCGGACACAATTCCCCCTTTAATGTACCTGGTTGCCCAGAAACTCATCCAGGTGCCGCAGCTCATTGGCATTGGTGATCTCTCGGTCCAGCGAGGCGTTCCACTGCTCCGAGACCCGAGTGGCACGGCTGATCTTTATGGTGGGGTTGCGGCTCAAGCCTTTACCAGGGCGATCCCCGTGGGGCTGGGAAAGGGAGCGAGATGGGTGTCCGAGCATTGAGGCTGAAAGGGAGAGAGAGAGAGAGAGATAAATTAACATTATGGCAAAATAAGATTAACTGCTGGAGGAAAAGCTGGATGATTTGTTTTAAAACAAAGTTCTAAAGGCAATTTTAAGTGGTCCTGATTAATTCAATGTTTTAATTCATTACGCTTCACCCCGAGCTCAAACCACCAGGCCAGAATGTACAGTATGCATCAGCAACATGGATGAAACAGAATCCTGAGTCAAGCTATCCTGCACGCAGTGAGCACGATCCCGCACGGGTCACTGTTTACCCAGAAAGCAAACAGCATGATTAGTTAAGCCTCTGGAATAATAATAATACACCTGTGTTTTCTTTCCACGTCTCACTCCAGGAAGTATGACGGACGCGGACTGCAGCAGCCCTGCAGATGTAGTGCAGCAGTTTGCTGAAGGCTCAACACCGGCTAACATGAATAACACTCCTCTGACTCCAGGGCAGATGGGACGCTACTCGCTAGCATAAATACTGCATGAGTCACAGTAACAAAGTCTTATCTGGAATGGACTTCAATGGAAGGGACCAGTCATTCCCCTTCCCTAATTACTCACAACACTGTCAACATATTATAACAGCAATAACTCAAGCAAATGACACTGGCTGGCATTTTGGCACACAATGTCTCCTCACTGTCTCTTACGTATAGACATCTCAAATTTACTTTTACTACTACATTTACTACTTCCTAAAAATCCTAATTTTCTTAAAACAAGTGAAAAAATCTGCTACTGGGTTGAGATAATGTCACTTCTTTCCAATGCAGTTTCACTTGTTTCAGGAATTTTCTAGAAATGAGTGTCAATATCTTGAAACAAGTCAGAATAAGGCAGATCACTGCACTACTGCCAAGAAAACGACACTTGATTCTAGAAAATTCTTTAAACAAGTTGATTTGCATCAGAAGTGAAATTATCTCACTGCAGTGGCAGATTTTTTCCACTTATTTTAAGAAAATTTGGATTTTAGGACTCAATTTGACTGAATGGCTTGTTAAGATGGAGATTCTTTACAGTGTTGACAAGACAGTTTATATGGAGGCCTGAACAGTTTCCTCTTTGTGTTAATTACCTTCCCCTCCTGCTGGCTTCTCGTTGAGGGCCTGAGCCAGGGTCAAATCTCCATCGTCTGGAGTCTGGGCCTCCTTGTGTGGTCGCTTCTTCAAGATCTTGCTTAGGAAACCCGTTGACCTACAGGGCACACAAACACAAGAAGCTCTTAAGAATATTCACACACCAAGTCAAGCTAAAATATAGTGCAACTCCAATACTAAGGGGTTGTCATATTCATGGATCTGTGTTCAAGCTATTTAAACTTCCATTTGTTTCTAATGGCAGCTCACTATTTTCCTTAGTTTTTTTTTTTCCACTTTCGTGTTCCTGATCATGTCCCTGCATGTAACAACCTGGTATTCCTTCTTGGCAAGAGTTAGACAAAACAGATAGTGTAACTAAATAACTAAGAAAATGTCCAGTTCTGAGAATACCATGAAAACTGTGTTATCTAGAGAGAGTCTGTCTTTACAGTGCCACATATTCAAGGTTTGCTCCAATACTATCACCATAGCAACAATACAAATTCAAAACAAAGCAATCCACTCGATCCCTTCATCTGATAAATCTCTGGCCCAGTGAGTGAACCTCAGGCAAGCCAATCCATTCAGAGTAAATTCAGTTATCAGGAATTTCCGCAATCGTGTCTTTTTCCCATAACAAACTGCCTGTGTATCTATATATGGTTAAGGGAGACCGTGTGTGTGTGTGTGTGTGTGTGTGTGTAACACCACATGAGGGAGCCAGGGACGGTTTGATTATACAAGACAAAGTGTTTTCCCATGAGCCATCTGGCTCAGACAGACCTCCTAGTGGGTTAAGATGCAACTGTGAACGGTTTAATGTGAAGGGGCTTTTCCTCATAATCCAGCAGAGTATTATACTATCTGCACTGATAATTATAGTCACAGTACTATACGAATCAGGCTGTACTTCAGTAGAGCTCGTCTCCTCAGAGCTACGACATTTCTAAACCAATATATTGGCCGACATATTATTGACAGACGTGTGCCATTTGTTGCTGTTTTTGTTGCTACAGCTCATCACCAGCCCGAGTGTGTCTAGTCCTGTGCAGTGCAGTACCTCTCTGGTGTGGATGGGACGGTGTGGGCTGAGTCCTGGTGACTGGAGCCATCTTGGTGTTTCCTTCTGATGGAGCTTCCCTTTGAGCCATCAGGATGGCTTTCAGCAGGGGAAAGCATCTGCAGAACAGAAAACATAACCAGAGAATGAATACTTATTCTACAAGTACAGTAAGTTTATATGCATGTGTATTTATATGCATCTGAGCTTACAAAACATTATAAAACATGAAATGGTCCATTGAAGCAGATCAATAGTTATGATACCTCTCTGCCTGAAACAGCACCGGCTCCCTCAGAGGATGGAGACAAACTGTCTATTGAAGAGGAGGCTGTTCGACTCCTGCAGACACGGGGACAGAGATACAGAGATGATGATGACAAATCAATTTATGAGCAAGATACAGGAAGACTGGGGTCAGCATTGAAAATCACAGAGGTAATGACATTATAAAGCAGTTTCCTACATACACACAAACATTGGAAAATGTTTGTCAATGTTTGAGATCTCTTATATTAATATAAATGATGTAACTGAGAACAAAACATGCTTAAAGAAGGGTAGAAAGGGTAGAAACGAGAATATGACAAGAAGAGAAGACGTACTGTGCGTGTTTTTTCCTCCTGTCCTCCCTGTTGTGAGGCGGAGGGGGGCTGGTGTTCTCGGAGTGCTCTCCTTCACTCCTCCTCCCCTTCCATTTCTCCGGCTTCTCCTTCATCCCCCCGGGACGGCGCTGCAGGTTTGTCGCCCCGACACCCTCCCCGTGGCCGTTCCTCTCCGGCACGGAGTCAGAGCGCTGCAGGGACAACGTAGATGGACGAACGGGACCGGCAGAAGGAGGTGGAGGAGACGTTTTAGCCTCCTTCTTCCCTCCTTTGTCCATCTTCCAGGCCACAAAGGTGTACTGATCCAGCTCCTTGCTGTCCGCTCGCTCTTTTAGCCTGGCGGCCTCCTGGTTTTTGCTCTTTGACGCGGAGGTTTCATCCTTGCCGGTGGCTGAGGAGGAGGAGGAGGTGGAGGCAGCTCGTTCAGTCTCTCTCTGGTTGTGCTCCAGCCCTCTCTGCCTCCTCTGCTTCCTCTTCTCTTGGCTCCTGGACACCTGGCCCTTGTGAAGAGGGGGAGGTCGCACTCTCTCTTGCTCAGCGTGGGATGGAGTGGGGCTAGTGCTGGGAGCCTGGCTGTCCAAACTCTTACCTGGAGACTGGGATGCAGCTGCCTCAGATGTCACCCCATCCCCGGGCTTCTCTGACTGGGCAGGTTTCGAATCCGACTGTCCCACTGTCTGGTTCTCCAAATCCTCGTCCTCTTCTTCCTCGTCCAGCTGGGGTCCGGTCTCAGCCAGGGTACCGTTGGTCTCCAAATCAGACCTGGGAGATGAAGACTCACCGCACTCTTCCTCCGCTCCCAGACCTTCATCCTCCTCCTCCAGCTCTTCCTCCTTCTCCTGTTCCTCTTCAGTCTGCAAGCTTGAGGCAGCCTCTCCATCCTTGTCTCCTCTCTCCTCCGTCTCCTGGACAGGGATGTTGTCCTGTTGACTTTCATCTAGTGTCTCCTCTGTGACCAACTCTATATCTGGATCCTCCCTCGTTTGAGGCTCCGCATCAATGCCGTCTGCCTGCTTAAGCCCGGCTACCTCCTCCTCCTTCCTCGCTTTCCTTTCCTCCTCTTCCTGCCGGAGTCTTTCCTCCTCTTCCTCTCTCTTTTTCCTCGCTGCCTCTTCTTCGGCCTCTCTAGCGAGTCTGGCGGCCTCAGCTTCCCTCGCCAGCCTGGCTGCCTCTTCCTCTTCTGCCCTCCTCTTTGCTTCCTCCATTTCTGCCCTCCTCTTTGCTTCCTCCATTTCTGCCCTTCTACGAGCCTCTTCTTCCTCCTCCTCCTTCCTCCTTTTCTCCTCACGTATGGAGTGGCACCTGTAAAAAAACAAAACGTAATGACAGGATACGATTATAGCCTAATCTTTATGATAAGCTAAAAAAGCTGTTCCAAGTCTCTGAATTTCCCAAATATCTATGACAGACAATAAACATCTTTTGAAATGTCATCACAGCATTTCAAGACCATCAATGCTCCATTTGAGTTGTCGATGTCCCAGACTGGGCTTTAAACATTATGCCAACATACAAATAGAGTCACACACAGTCTGATGAGTGTCTTGGTGTTACCTCCTGCGTGCAGAGTGTCCTCTGACCAGGGCTTGTATCTTGGTAATGCCCTGTTTATGCTGGCGGTACTTGGCTCTCTGACTGGACCCCCTCCACACAGCCTGGATCAGAGTGGCCGCTCGCCGCCTCTGCTCCTCTTTGCAGTACCTGCGCCATGAACGCTATGAGGGAGAAGAGGGAAGAGGAGAGGACATTATCAGGACAATACAGTTTAATTCTCTTCTAAACACTACAAACAAACCAGAGTGAGACATATACAAAATCAATATGTTGATGTAAGTGCATCAAAAAACCACTGGTTGTATCTATGGGTACCTGGATCAAGCTGGCCGCCTTTCTCATGTCCAAGAACTCCTTCCTCTGCAGGCGAGCTCTGAACCAGCGCTGTAGGAAGATGATCTTCTGCATCACATCCTTGTGCAGCGTGTCCTGCAGCTGCTGCCGCTCCAGCTCCTTCAGGTAGACCTGGGTAGAGGGTAAAAAGCACATTTGACGGGAAAGGACATTATAAGTTGCCAAACAGTAATGATGCTATAACAGAACACATATCTCACATGCAGGGACTTTTGTAAATCTTATAATCTGCAAACCTCTGGTACATTTTCAGAAAGGGTAATGGAAACTAATTGAGACAGTTGGAGACACTTGGAATTCATTATCAGCACATTGTCAACAGAATGGGGTTCGTCTAATGTACTAAAACTATAAATCTAAATCAATAACAAGAGCTTATTGGCTGACCTTAGTTTTGCCTATCTGGTAGGTGGTGGGGTCCAGGCCCATCTTCTCAAACAGCACTGAGATGTCCTCCTTACAGGCTGCGGCGTTCTTTGGCAGCAGCACCCTGAACTGCTCTATGAACTCCTGCAGGGACAAAACAAGGAAGGCCATTAAAAAACGACTGAAACAATTGGTAAAGAATAGATTTGACTAATGATCATTAATAAGGAGTAGGTCTGCAGTACCTGGAAAGTGTACTTGGCTCCGTAGCCCGACCTCCTGATGCGCACAGTTTCCAGCATTCCTGTGTAGCGCAGCTGCTGAAGCACCAAGGCCTCATCCAGACACATCTCCTTCTGCTCATGGACAACGGCACAGGAAGCATATTCTGTTATTTTCTGTCTAACCATTCAGATCTATTAATTATTTAATCACACTGAAAGGCTCTTACCTTCTCAGCATTGGAGCGAATACAGCGAATGAAGAAAGGCTCTGCTCTGCCCAGAGTCTCCAGGAGTTTGGTCAGAGAGGTCTGAAGAAAACAAGGAGGAGGTTTGAATTTAGGATTGAAGCCGAAGGGTTTGTTTGGTGTAAAATGTCAAGTGTATACTGTGCATACTGTTGGGTCTCATCTGTGATGTTACCTGGAACTGGGCACTGATGCTGGGGGGCTTTTTCTTCTTGTGCAGGTGGAGCAGAGACTTGGTAGTGCGATC
Organism: Centroberyx affinis; assembly: GCF_046629955.1. Lineage (NCBI taxonomy): Eukaryota > Metazoa > Chordata > Actinopteri > Beryciformes > Berycidae > Centroberyx > Centroberyx affinis. The sequence continues at coordinate 612,774 of NW_027282008.1, forward strand.
GTGCAGCGTCAGGCCCACAATGAACTTCAGAGACCGAGAGTCGAGCAAATTCTGCATGGTAGCAGTAGAGTAAATTAGCTTTTTATCACCACTTTACATGGCGCTCAATGTGCACTAAATCATCAAAGTACTAAAGAAATTAATATAACATTTAACAGGAATGCCAAAATATACCAAACCTTCAAAAATTGGTGGCAGTTGCATAATTAATCATAGTATTAGGTTGCAAAAAATGGTTTAGTGCAGCAGTAGTGGAGGTATGTGACTGAATGTCTATGAATATTCTTTATCTCTCTCTGAACAGAGTGCTTGTTTCTTTAGTCAGGTTTACCTTGGGGATGATCTGCTTCTGTCTGGTGTTCTTGTTCTTCCTGTGGAGAAGGAAGGAAAGAAGAGGAAGGGTGAGTTAGAGGAGTGGAGAGGTGAATATCTGAGGCAGGCGGATGGAAGGGGGGAGTGGATGGAGCGCGTGGAGCCAGGTTAGTATGGTTGGTGAGTCTTCTTCATGCGCTGTCAGTCAGTGAGGAGATCGAGGGTTGCACCTGGATGACGGGATGAATGATGGGTAGAGGCAAGGCTTGAATGAGGAGGAGGGGGAGGATCAATGAGAGGAGGCGGTGAAGGAGAGGAGGAGGTGAAGGAGATGGGATGGAGAATCTAAACAGTCAGACCAGCAGAGAGTCCGCACGAAGAAAGAAGAAACTCCTGTTCCATGCTCTCTTGCTTTCACCACTAGACAAAGAGCCCTAAATTCAAGTTGGGTTCATGTTCCCACTGTCACCAAGTGTCAGACTGCAGAACTTGCTGTAAACTGTAACATGCTGTGTGGCCACTGGGACCACGTTTTTACAGATGGTCTGAAAGACCTTACATGCCAGGCCATTCCTCTAAGTAGTGCCTTGCTCATGCAGCAGTTAACAAATGCATTCCAGCCATTACATCTTCAGCCTTCAAGACCAGATATAACAAAACTAAAAACACTAGCAACAATGCGCCTGATAATTCAGATCCCACTGACTGGACCGAATCAATGTCTATGGTTTAGGCCTTAGCTGCACTTCTTGGTCTGTAACTACTTTTGGGCAGATTAGATGCTAATGGACAGAATTACTTTATTTTATAAAAAAAAACTAAAATAAAAACTAAAATGTATACATCGACCATGTTTGTGTCACCGTCTGCCGATGACAAATGTCTCAAAATGTCACATATCAGCCCGGCTGATGTATCGTTCGAGTATCGTTAAAGTGTGGTCACATCCCATTAGTGGGCCATTAGTAAGCATGTGTGTCTTGCATTCGTCTGCTGCCAGAGCGGTAATGTGCTTTAGCTTTGTATTAGATTAGATTAGAAACTTTAATTATCCTAGTGGGGAAATTGGGTAACAGTAATTGTAATTCTCTAACAGTAATAGTTATATCTATCCGGAGCTGGGTAAGCTAAATTGCTCTCATCTTCTAGATTGAGCTGAGCTGGTCAAAATGAGTCTAGGACAGTCTACATTTTTCCAGGATCTGGCCGGGTCTGGAGGAGTAGATAGGAGCATGTTTTGGCTGAGCCAGGCTCGACTAGACTGGACTGATCTGGAGAGCGGGTGATGCCAGGTCTGTCTGCAGACTCACTGGAGGACGTGACGAGGGAAGCGGAGGCGACCCCAGGACTGCAGTAGCTTGCGAGGGTCCTCACCGTCCAGCTGCAAGTCCTTAATGGAGGTGATGATCTGTGCATGCATGTCCCTGATCACACACACACACCCAGCGTTGAGAGGGGGAGTATGGAGAGTAGGAGAGGGGAGGGGAAGAACAGGAGAAGGATTGGAAAAACGACAAAAGGAGGAAGGAAGGAGAAAAAAAAAAAACGTAGGGCAGGGTGCAAAAAAAACACCACTGTTAGGACTTTGGAAGAAAACCCACCACCACCGTTACCCGAGAGAGGAACGTACACACACACAAACACACACACACACACACACACACACACACTACAGAATGGTTGGGAGTCTGACATCTAGAGGAACTTCACCTGTCACACTCACAACTCTGCTCATCCGTGAAGAATAACCCACATAATTTATTCTCCCACTATTCATGTTTAAATTCATAGAAGCCACAAGATACGCTAGACCACCCAACCATGCTGCCTTATCCACTCTAAGAATAGAAAAGGAGACACACACAGACAGAGAGATCGGTGCGTGGCGGTGCTGTATTCACACCCATATCCCTGCCACTGATGTGGTGAGCATGCAGAGCTGAGCTGAAGCTCAGTGTGGCTGGCCATCTGTCTCCATGCTGGGGCTGTTACTGGTGAGGCTGCTGGATTTACGGCCCTTTAACAGGGGCTGGTGTTATTGGAAATTGCAATCCTTTGACGGGGGGCTGGTGTTACGTTGGAGACTGGGACTGGTGAGGTTAATACGGAGCCTTTTCCACGTCTCAGAGCTAGTCCATGCAGTACTGTTCTATACTTACCCATGACTGACCGTGAACACAGAGGAGGCCAGGCAGGGAAGGAACGGGCAATACATGAACGAGCCAAACTAAAACCGACCTCAACACCTCAGTTATTTCAGACCTGAAAGGCACTGGATGATTTAATCAAGGTAACAATGGAGTGGGAGGTTCAACTGAGTTCATTTAAACTGCTAAAGGAGACATTTTTCTGCGTTAATTAAACCAACCCAGTAATTTCAGATCTGAAAACAGGAGATGGGAGGCCATGGTTCAGAAGGCCCAACATTCAAAAATTATTCACCGTTTGATTCCACTCTGAGAAAGCTCACACGATTCTCTTTGTCTGTTTAACTAGAGGCCTTTGTATGTGTTATGTATTCGTGTGTGTTTCCAGCCCTCCGTGGTTCATGTCAGTAATCCAGGCGGCTAATCAGAGTAGGCCAGTACAAACACCTTCCTGTGTTCTATAGCAAGAATAATAAACCTGAGGAAAGGAGAGAGATTATCACAGCTACAGAAAAAGACGGGGATTACAGTGAGGAAAAAGAGTGAATGCAAGTCTAAGGGCTGCTTTGTCGTACTGCCTTATATTGGTGCATTGAACTTCCTCTTAGAAAAACCCTTGACTGACTGGCCACTTCCAAAATTTCAACTCTCAATTCCTTTTCCATTGAATTCTTCAGAAAAATCATCCACCAATTTTTACATGGAAGCAAACTCAGAATGGGGAACAAACCGGTGTCAGTTACTCAAAACAAAACACATTTCCCTTCCTGCTTGGCCTCATCCTTCCATTCCTTTCTCCTGTCATCCAGTTCACTTACTTCTTACTCTCATAGCTAGCAAAGATGTCTTCAAAGGCCTCTAGAGGGCGCTCCTCTGAGTGATCAAAGTAGAAATCGAGCATAGAGGCTCGTCTGTGGAGGGGAGAGGGAGAGGAGAGAACCGCACACACTGGGGTCACCGAAAGGTGGAGAAGGGCAAAGGATATGGGTGACCAAGATGAGGTGAAGGAGGATTCATCTGTCAGGAGGTTGTGTTTCATTAGCGTTTATGGATTTAGTTCAACTCAAGCTACAGTAACTCTGCTGAGCAGCCTTTAGGTGTCTGACATTGCAGTCCTTCCTCATCTCATCCAGTACCACAGGGTAAAAGCAGAGCTCCACCAACCATTTAAAACATTTCCTCCAGGATGGAGCATCAATCAGGAAATACTCTGAACAGTGACTATATAGTGTATTACTGATGGAAAGATTGCAACCATATGAAGACTGATTTTTTGTTAATCCAATTTAAAATGATTGGTCTCCATTTCATGCAAGGTAATAGAGTTATTACAGAGAGAACAGGACCGGCTCTCTGGCTCCATCTCCACAGGTACTGTGGCAGACAGATAGCGATCTAACTGAAACCTGCTGCAGTTTGCCTCCAGGGGAAAGAGACCTGACAGTTATGTGACCAGTCCAAAGAAAACAAAGATGAAGTGAGAGAAAAACAAGTTCCATATTCAATTATCTTCCTACAGTGAATGTGTATAGTACCAGTCTTATTCACCCTCTGTTACCCAGCCAGAGTGTCTTAGCCCCCCTTAACCAGAGTGGTGCGTGTGTGTGTGTGTGTGTGTGTGTGTGTGTGTGTGTGTGTGTGTGTGTGTGTGTGTGTGTGTATTCTTACTTGTACATTCTTTCTACTGGGGCATTGGGCCGTTGAAGCTCTCCTAATGGAGTCCTGGATGTCGGGCGAACAACACCTACACAAAACATAAACACACAACACAAAGAAGATTAACAGGATTGACAATGTACTTCTCATAAGTAGGCTTTCAACCAGAAAAAGAAAGGCTGACCAGGGTCGCATGACTGCGGTAATTTTCTTGTTTTGGTTTCGGTCTTAATTTGATCTAATCTTGTTAATCCACATTAAAATAGCCTCCTACGTCAACGGGCCACTTCTGAGAGCACCAAAATAGTCTGAAGGATTGAGAATTGCAAGGAAAATGTCAAAATCTCCTAAAGCCTCACGTTTCAGGCCTCCATGTTCCTCAGTGCCCTGACCTGAAAGACTAATTACAGAGGAGAGAAACGTGAGAACTGTAATACTCTGGAGTTGTGGTATACGCTGCACATGTGGACTGAAGGTTTAGGCAGCTATGGTCGAACATGGTTACTTTTCTGTAGCACTGGACAGTAGATTTCTACAACGGATTTACAACAAACGGACGGAGTTGTAGTGATCATGTACCTGCAGTCTTGGCAGCCCAGCGGCGGCCAGCCTCGTTGAAGGCAGCCATGCCCCTGATAGTGGCGCGCAGGATGCCCCACCGGAACATGGCCACTGGGTCCATGCCGATGAGCTGCCGCACATAGGCGCGGTCGCTGCTCCGCAACAAGGCCACAATGTCTGGACGCATGTGGTCTGTGTTCTTCTCACGGAAATCCTGATGAGTTTGAAGATAGCGAATATGTTAGAAAAAGGCATCACAACCAAACGAACAAAGGCGCTAGATTCTATATAAGTGTAATTCCATTTAGGAAGTATCATACAAATATTCCACAATTCACAATTCTCTGGTCTTATGAATTTGTTTACATTTGACAGCATCAGCTACTACCATGTTGCTTGACTCTTCCTTGGTTTCTGCTCATAGACTTAGGAAAGTTCTTTGATACACTAGGCGATGCCTTCTGTCCTCCTTACCTTGATTTGGTACTTGACCTTCCCAGCAAAGTGCTGGATGACAAAGGCAGGCTCCATGACTGGTGTGGGGACAAAGTATTTGTTCCCCTGGTGCTGCTGCTTGAATTTGGCCAGTAAGGTTTTATCTGTGGCATGGGGAAAGCTGGAGCAGAGGCACAGAGAGAAGGAAGATGAGGAAGAAGAGGATTGACAGAAAGAGGAAAAGGGAAGAAAGTGAGAGATGAATGGTTAGCTTCTTGAATTTAATTCAGTTCAATTTAACAAACTTCATTCCTCCCCACAGCCATAAATTATACATTAAAAAAAGACACAAACACATAAAAACAACCAAAACAAATATGACAACCATTGGAAGCATGATTTTCTTCCAGCAGTTTGTTGCCAGAAGAGCAAGAAGACCCTCGCTAAGTTGCTGTCACTCTTCATCAGTAAGCTGCCACCAGTGAGAGACCATGAAATAATGAAAGAGTGTAAATCATAAAGCTGTTGCTGTTCATACTTGCTCTCCTCGTCCAGCAGGTAGAGCAGGCCAGTGGGTTTCTTGCTGATGAGGTGGATACAGCCCACGTTGTCTGTGTAGTCGATGTTGTGCCAGGTGATGCCCTCTGCCTGGTACTCTTCCTGCATGGGAGCAGGACAGAACATTTAGGTAAACCAGTTCATCAGTGAAATCAGTCAAGCTGGAAATTCTGACAAAGTTCACTGCTGATCTGAAGCTATTTAACCAACTGTCTGGTCTCAGGAGAAAAACTGAGAACTGAGAAAAACTGCCAAAAACAGTTGTAATTAATGTTTTTTTACTGTGCATGCCAAAAACATGTAGCACTGTGCAATCTGGGTGACGGAAGGAGACATCTGCTTTCTCCAGCAAGTTTAACACAAAATAAGCAGGTTGCCAATTTTTGCATCATGGAAATGTAGTGCTTTGCTCTAGCAACGCTGCATGTAGTTTAACTTCAGTATTTCTACTGTCGACCACTACAGCTCCCAGTGAGACAAACTGTCTAGTAACCGTTGCTATCTCTAGAAATCAGTAAAGGTTATTTTGGATGAATCATCATGTTAGTTATTTTCATAAACAGAGAAGAGAAGAGAGGGCGGAGTCAGATCTTCAGGTGGAAAAAGCAGTCCATCATGTTTAATGATTTTCGGGGGGCAGACAGAGCGACAGGCAAAAAAAAAGAGAGCTCACCTGCTCCAGTTTGAAGATGTGCTGGTTGAAGTAATACTGCAGCTGCTCATTTGCATAGTTGATACAGAACTGCTCAAAGCTGTTGGTCTGAAAGTCCTCAAAGCCAAATATATCCAGGACACCAATGGACAAGCACTGGAAAACAGACAGAGCTATTAACACTAACTGAAAATTAATAAGTAACAGCATGAGGAATGCACAACAATTATCACCCCAAAGAAAGGATTATTTATAGCAATTAACCATCTACAGTGTCGTATCACATCAAAGTGAAGTTAATTCATTATTTGCATCTTAATTGGGGTAATCATACATCACTCCTTGGGGCTTGAAGAGACTCCTGAGAGTCATCTGCACAGAACACATACACAACTTTTTGAGTTGTGTATGTGTGTGCACGTGCGTCTGTCTGGATGTGTTTGTGTACAAGTGTGTGTGTGTGTGTGTGTGTGTGTGTGTGTGTGTCTGCGTTTGTGTACAAGTGTGTGTGTGTGCGTGTGTGTGTGTGTCTGCATGTCTCACCGGGACAGATTCTTCCATGTCTTTCTTGTTGAGCAGTGCATGATTGATGCGTAGGACAATCCAGTCAAACAAGGCGCTGTACAGAGATTTGGCCATGGAGTCTCTGGCTGTGATAGCCTGATGGAAGAGGAGAGGGAGAGAGAGAGAGGGGGGGGTGTTACAGGATGAAGCACATTGTGCCAATAAACTTCAATCAACATGACAGAATAGAGGCAGAGGTGCTGTTACACACTGGGCTTTTGAATGAAAATCCATTACAACGAAATGGAGAAAAACACAGGTGCAGACGCAGTGTGAGAGGTGAGTATAGAGGGTTACACAGATGAATGGAGGGTAAAATAAAAAGAAAGAAAAGAAGGTAGATAAAACAAACATTAAATGAACATTAAATACTGACAGAAAAAAAGACATCTATCTAGAAAGGCAGGCGGCCACCAATTAGTCTGCAATGCAACACTGTTATAGTAATGACAGGTTGCAGAGATGGATGGTGCCTACCTCAGAGTGGCTGTAAGGGAGGATCAGCTTGTCATTGACTGTCACCGTTTTCCTCTTCGTCAGCGCCTCAACCAGCAGCTCCTCTTTAACCTGGGAGGGAACACACACACACGTTACAGCAGACGGTCACACACATCTAGCCAGACACAAAGAGGTACAGGCATGCTCCTGTATGCAGACAGACACACACACACACACACACACACATCACCTTTAGCAGATCAGAGAGGGTAGCCAGGACCTCCGGGGGTCCCACGTCCAGCCCCTCGTCTCGGCCCGTCGACTTCTTCCTGTAGGTCACGTTGCCCAGATACAAGATGGCCGACAGCACAGAGAAGATCCTGCAGCATAGATATTTATGATTAATGCGTAAACAATCAATAAGCAGTAGTGACATAGTCATATGATGCATGCGGAGATTATTGCTATGCATGCTGTTCATGGTCTATTTTGTGTTTTCCATGCCTTCATTAACTTGATAATCCCATCATCCATAGCAGGAGCAAAGAGGCCTTTGCTTGTGCTGGTTTTGATTTGGCTCTTAGGCTCAATGAGTAGTAAACTGAATAGAAGCATTGTATAAAAGGTTATAAATGTGGCCTTTTATTGGTGTTGTTTTTTTTGGTGTGTAATTAATGTTTTTTGTCATGAGACTCACAAACTGGCCACACCAAAATAATATAAAATGTAAAATACTGATTGGAAACATGCATCAGGATGGGTTTTCCAGTTTAGGAGATTAATATTTGGCTCTTTCCTACATTATAAACTGTACACCGATCCACTCACTGTTTCTTGGTGGCAGGGAGGAAGCCGACCATCTCCATAGCCTGCTGCAGCCTCTCAAAGTCGTGACGCAGGTCCTCCTCATCTTCTATCTTGAAGTTTTGCTGCAAAGAGAGTGGAGGAAAGAGAGTGAGCAGAGGTGTAGAGAAAAATGAAAAAAAAAAAAGTAAGAGGTGAAGAACCAAGAGGGATAAAGAAGAGGGATGAGGAAAGAGAGAGCGGTGGGATAAAAAATAGATGGGATGGGATGGGGGGGGGGGGGGCAGAGAAAGAGGGGGAACAAAGAAAGCTTCATTAACATGCAGTGCACATATGGGCAGGAAGCAGGAAGCTGGGAGCATATGCAGCAGCCTATTCAACAGCATGGAAAATCATCCTGAATACCAGCTCCACTCACTGTGAATGACAATGTTACCTTCAAGGTCACACCACATACACAACAACGGATTCAGAGAGCACAGGCTGAATCAATATATACGCTTACAAGAATACTGTACAAATGAAAATCAATGAATTAAAAGGTCCGTTAAAAGGCAAAGTGTATTTCATGGACACGGATTGAGTGAATACAACAGAATGAGCGTAAATGAGGTGAAGAATGGGAACAAAAGCTAGAAGAGAAATGCAGCAGTGAAGCAGCCATTTTCAGCATTTACATGAGATGGATATACTGTAAACTGCTGTGTGTAGGGGTTGGGGGAAGGGGGATTTGGCAGCACCTGCTTGAGGTAGAGGTAGTCTTCAGGCGGCAGCAACTTGAACTCCTTCCGCTCCTCCTCTGAAGCTCCCAACAACAGGTAGTAAAACACATGGTAGTTCCTGGAAATAGACAACACATACTGTTCTCACAGGGCGTCCTTCACACATACTGTACTCACATTAAATTATTACCGCAGGACAGTTCTCCTGCCACTGATTAAGCGCAGTCTTTAGGCAAACAAATAAATGGATTAATTAATGGAGTCGGTCAATTCTTGTTTGCATCTATCATTCTTTTGTTTAATTATTTGGTAGGCAGTTATCAGTGGATATGAGCCTCGTGTTAATGATCACTATTTCCAATAAGGGCATCCCAATAAGTGGCTTATGAAAAAAGGATGAAAAGTCAACACCCTGCCCAACACCGCTGCCCACTGCTTGTAAAAAGCTAATAGGAAGAAGACAATGCCTGGACTGCTATGATGTTGATATCAGTTTTTCCACTCTTGCTATCAGCGAGGCCGGTAGGTAGATAGGCGGGAGAGCTTTGTTGTGAAAGCACACAGGAGTAATGAGTTTCCACGTTTATCACTGAGACACAATGACATCATACAGTAGACTCACTGCCGGACGAGACGGGCAAGACGCACTTGTCAACAGCAACTGTAGACTAGGTGACTAACAGTACGCTGTGTGGGTTTGGCGGTAGCCTGGAGGTTAGGGAAACGGGCTTGTCAGTGGAAGGTCACCAACTCCATTTCCAAAACCAGCTGGGAAAATCCGCTCTTTTCCCACCCACAAAATCCGGATGGGAAAAGTGAATGAGTAACGCTCTCTCCCCTCCCTAGACAACTACCGCCAAGGTGCCCTTTACGTAACAAACTGACTGCTAAAAATACTTCATCGAGCTGAAAAATAGCTGGATAAATAACAGCTAAAACCATGTCTCAGATAACAGTCCATAACAGTCTGCTGTACCTAAAGTACTGGGACAGTGCGTTAAAGTCAGCCTTTTCTTACTGGTCTCATTGACTTAAAATGAAGGGAGTGAAAAATCTGACAGCCTCTTGTTATGACTCATTCATTAGTATTACATGTTAGATTGTAAATGAATCAACAGTGGAAAATAAACACCTGAAGTTTTGCTCATTGATATATGCCTCCCTTACAAATGCCTAATATGTGTTTGCCTATTAGTCACACTAGTAGCAACAGACCAGTAGTCTAGTCTGTAGTGAATATCAGTATTATACACTGTGAGTAACACACAGTGTACGACATGAAGCAGGTGTGAGCGACAACATGGCAAATGAGGCCGACTCTCTCAGAACTGACAGGCAGTATTGTTTAGTTTTTTTCATTCGTTTGTACAGAAGTAGTTAATGCTTAACCCACACAAACAGGAGTTTGGTTCACATCAAATTAGGGCAAACTGAATGCACGTGACTTCACACCCGGTTTGACTATGATCTCTCGCTACTACAGCATGTCTGTTTATAGCTGCTGAATCCTGGCACTGCACCAGAGTATACCAATACTGAAAGTGTCAAAAAAGGAGTCCGTCCTTTCTACATATCATCGTTGTCGGGTGAAAACCTTGTGTTTCTAAGGAACTAAGAAAAACGGCCTTGATTTCAGATTGACCACTATGCATTTCTGAGTTTATCCAACTTTCTCAACAAATTAAGACCATGTAATCTCTTCAAGAAAATCACTGAAATTGGAGACACAAGGTTTTCAAACAACTCAACTCAGCGTATGCACACAGGCAGTACTGATACTAGAAAGAAGACATGTTTGTACACAAGCAGTAAGTCAATTTATAACTCAACCTACACTGCCTGAGTGTGTGTGAGTATGTGTGTGTTTAAGCAAATGGACATGAAAAATCCTAGGCTAGGTTAAAGCCTTCAGTTAGACTTCATATCCAACTGTCAGAGGCTCCCAGGGGAAACTCCCCCTGTTTGTTCAGAGGGGCCCATGAGGGTCAGTGGGGTTGAGGGGTCACGATCCCGCCTGCTCCTCCTCACCTCTCGTTCTTCTCTCTGGAGACCAGGCGAGACTTCTCCAGGAGATACTTCTCCACCACAGCCCTGAGAGAGAGAGAGGGAGAGAGAGAGAGAGAGAGAGAGAGAGAGAGAGAGAGAGAGAGAGAGAGAGAGAGAGAGGAAAAGAAAGAGGAAGAAAGGGAAAGAGGAGAAAGAATGAACATGAATCACTTAACAATAAAGGTCGTCTGGTCCTATTGCTCAGCTGTTTGAGTGAGTGAGTGACTGTGTGTGTGTGTGTGTGTGTGTGTGTGTGTGTGTGTGTGTGTGTGTGTGTATTGGGGTCATATGTGAAAGTGGGCTGGTAATGAAATGAGGGGAGGAGCAGGAGGGGAAGCGAGGGCAGATGGTTGCAACAATCAAAGAGTGAACAAAGCCTTCAGATGCGGTCAGATGGATGGTGTAGCAATGCACACATCACATAGCAACACACAACAACAGACACGGACAACAGCCTAAATATGGAGCTAATCTGATTAGCTTACGAACGGGCAGGAATTTCCTCTGGTATTTTTTATTTTTTTTATGATAGAGTGAGACAGAAGAGATTGGAAAGCTATTGTAGGGGCACCAAATAAAAGCAGAGGTATGGTTTCAGACCTCTGCAGTCACGAGATATGGGATTTTAAAAGCAGCGGTATTCCCCACTACACAAGGCCAGGGCCATAAAGTTGTCTAAATCAGATTTTATACCAGCGGACCCAGGCTTATGAAAAACAACACTGACGCCAGTCTTCATGGCACACTAAGAATAGAGCTGTGGTGTCGGAGACATAGTTGTCTCCATCTGTTAGTGCTGGGGATAGACTGGGAGTAAGAGAATAGATTTATAGATCAGATACCTGCAGTTCTCTTTTCTCTTTATCTTTCCCTGAACACCTTCCTTGAGTACTCTTTGAAAGACTAGTAAAGCACTACAATTTCAAGGCAAAAGGAAAAAATGGACTTGTGTGGATGAGCTAAAAAAAAATGTTAGGGTGGGGTGTCACATGTCAAAGCCGCAGAAGCATCCATTTAGCTAAGTAACCATAGATAACAACATATCCATAGACATATCCACCATGCCAGCTTTTACTGCTTCATGCTATCTCTCATTAAAAAGCTTCAGCAGAAGTAACCTAAACTAAGCATCTGAGCTTCTTGTGAATGAGTGCAGTGTTTCCTGTAGATGTTTTTGTAGATGTGGGGTACTTTTGATTCGGAGACCCAGGTTTGCACCTGGGCCCAGTCCAGGATCAGTTCCAGCAGGTGTTGCAGCTAAAAAATGTCTCTTATCAGATAATTACATCATGATATATGGACAACCGTGTTGCAGTTGCAACTGTTTTTTGGAGGCTGGGCTGAGCAATAAGGTTGGATGATGAATTTGCATTGTATTTACATTTTTCTAGCTATGGGGCAATTTCCAGCTGTGGGGAGCCACCACAGCTAAATGGATGTAAAGAAAACAATGTGTGAATGTAATAGTGCCCTGAAAGTGAGAGTAAGAGTGGGTCTTTGTCTCTGTCTGTTCATCGGAGATGATTTAATAGAAAACAGTATCTGCAGGAATGTGGACAGGAGCCTCATTTCAGCCAAGACAAGAGGAGCCGACTGCCGGCTGGCTATATATCTGTCAACAGGTACAAGAGGGGGTAAGAGAGGTCTCACTATACACACACACACACACACATATGCCCAAACTCAATCAGAGACCCAGCCGAACACAAGTACACACACAAATGCACACACAGAAATATACGTGCTCATGCTGAGACACCTTTCACTCACACACCGCCTCCTTTTCACACTGCTTCTGAAGTGTGTGTCCCCTTTTTATCATTCAACTCCAGCCCGCTCAGTTCCCAGTGAGCGAGGATTAGCTGGACAGAGAGCCACAGTGAGAGGGAGCATGAAAACATCCTGTCTATCAGTCCGTCGGTCCGCTCAGAGAGCAGAGCAGAGCGGAACAGCAGCTAGTCCCAGTCTTCCCTTTGTTAATCTCCTCTATTGACTGTCTGAATGGCTGCCACTGGAGATGGAGAGATAGACAGGCGGCCTTTGTTAAGGCTACAGAGCAGGACTGTGATACTGGAGCAGTGACTGTCCACTGGGTTCAGTGCTTCAACTGAAGAGGAGGAGATGAGGAGGAGAAGGCTATACTGGCACTTAGGACGGTGGTAAATTATGTGAGGTGTGTTTGTGGATGTCTGCTTTTAGCCTTGTCTGGTTCTAGCCTAAAGCGGGTTGCTTTGTAGTGCAGAAAAGCCTCAGCCAAGTAAATTGAGCTATCCATATTGGATTAGAGACCCTTCTCAGGATAAGCAACTCAATAGAGGAAGATGAGACCTGGTGCTATTAAGGCCTAATCAGGTTGGGGGTGCCTGCATACTGTGAACTCATGCTGAGCAGCAGTGGCCACAGGCATTAAGATGCTTCAACTATTAAGTCTTGGTTTGTAAATTTGTTACTAATATGACATACTTTCTCTTGTATATAAACCAGGAAAATGTAAAACTTTGTATATGACATAGATGTATATGGCCTAGTATGTGATGTATATATTGTATTTAGTATGTATATATGATGTAGTATGGTATATGACAGTATGTAAAGCCCTTTGAGACTTGACTATGATAAATGGCTATATAAATAAACAAGACTAAAACTTGTCCTGGCAAGAATTTAGTCTGAATATTGTACTCTGTGTTCTTTGCATCTCTACACCCTTTGCCTTTTTAAGATACTGTGTTGTGCAGCTGCTCCCCTCTCTTCCTGCGCTGATGAGGAAGTGAGGAAGTGACACAGCTGACCAGACTTTGATGCAGCTCCTAACCAGAGTGTCTGACCGCTTAGAAAAAAGGAAGAACACGCTAGTGGCTGAAAGCTTCAGTCTACACACACATACACACATACAGCACAGAGGAGGGACACATGACTGACCATAAAAAGAGCAAAGAGGATATACAGTTATAGAGGTAGAAGGCTCTAATGATAAGCAACAGGAAGAGGAAGATTCAGAACACAAAAACAAGCAGTACCATCTAACTGGTCCTGTATGGTGCAGTACTGTAGATTAGCACAGTCTGGCTTGATTTAGAGTCTGTGTGAGAGTGCATAGTAGGTTGCTGAGTGGGTGGTTACAATGTTTGTATAGACGCACACACACACACACAGTGTTAAATTACTCACCCTCTGACCACTCCACTCTCCAGGTAGTTAACCTGGATGAATTTGCCAAAGCGGCTGGAGTTGTTGTTGTGGGCTGTCTTGGCATTTCCAAAAGCCTGGCAGAGACAGAGGAGAGAGAGAGAGGACAGAGAATGCAGGGGTTAGTATTTTATAAATTCCACACCAAGGGGATAAAGACAAAAAATGACATATTACAATGATGCATCCATTCAACCTTGATACATTTGTGGCACAACAGCAATGCCAAATCCAACACCATCCCCTCAAACCACTGACAACCACTGACTTTTTTCCTCCCTCTAATTATTAATCAGAGAAAAAGTGCTGTATGGAAAGTTGACTATTTACTATTATCAGAGTAAGGACAACAAATTATGCAGGAGTGTTGTGTTGGAAAACACATCAGGCTTGACTTTCAAAGACAACATTTATCAGCCCTCTTACTGAAGTCAACAACAACAACAAATCAGCAAGACAACAAAGAAAAGCTACAGTCCAGAGGTCAGAAAACAGCAGCTGAGGCCACAGCAGGGGGCGGGACTGGGTGTGTGTGCGTGTGTGTGTGTGTGTGTGTGTGTGTGTGTGTGTGTGCCTGTGTGTTTGTGTGTGTTTGGCGGTCTTAGGAGGGGGCGAGCATCTGTAACTCGTTGTCCCCTCTTGCCCTCCTCTCACAATCTTTCCATCCATCTCCTCCTACTTTTCTTTCCTCCTTCAAGCCCTCCTTTTTTCCTCGCTCTCTCTTTCAGTGTGTGTGTGTGTGTGTGTGTGTGTGTGTGTGTGTGTGTGTGTGTGTGACACTGTGGGTCAGTGATGATAAATGAGGTTGGTAGGGCCTATCTGTATAGCGGTGTCAGACCAAAGAGAAGCTGAGAGGAGCAGGGTTTCTCTCCAGGCCTCAGGCTAATGCCAAGCCCAGCCAGGGGCACACAGAGCCACCAGGCCTCAATGAGAGGCCCTGTTTATTGCATTGACGCCGTAACAGAATAGCACTCTTTTTTTTCTCCGTGATGCACATGCTCACATGGTTACAGATAGAAACACACACACAAACACACACACATATATAACAAAAGGCCACCACAGGGGAAGTTGACTCAGTGCATGTTAAATAGGAGCCACATTGTGTCCTCAAAACCAGTTGCAGGGTGAATTTGATACAGTGGTGTTTGGGCAGATTAGAGGTAGGGGGCACACACACACACACACACACACACACACACACACACACACACAGAGTCTGATTCAGATTCCTTAAAATGAACCGTTGACCTATTTCCATTTCTCCAATAGACCTGCCAGCCTTACGCTAGCTCCTTTCTTCCCCTTTATTATTAGCTCTTTTCTTCTCTTTTTACCCATTTTGCCGTTAGCGCAGCATAATTCTGCACCTTCATCTCATCTTTATCTCAATGCTACTGTATCTTTGACGTTTAGTGCGCTTATAGCAATTTATCCGAAATGACAAAGTAAAATGTAATCCTAAAATAGCTCCGAGACCTGAGGGGGAGTATGAGGCAAGAGCTGTTGACGGATGATGAAAGAGATGGTCTGTGTTCGGCTGAGAAGTTCCTCATCCGTGACCATCATCACCCATCCTTCGTTAACCTGGACTTGCTCAGACAAGGCTCCTACCCGCCCACTTGCTGGGCTTACACACTCTCTTTCTTTTTGTCTCTGTTTGTGTGTGTGTTATGTGTGCCTGCCTACCGGTATGTGTGTTTATGTGTTATGTGTTTTGCATGCCCATATATTCATGTGTTTAAATTCTTACATTTATTTATTTATTCAGGTGTTGTTTGCGATTACCCAGTCCAATGCCACTGCCACCGTTCCAGGCTTGAGGGCCGGTGAGTGTTTTTTGGCATTGACCCTCCACAGTGTCTCAGTGTTGGCCAGTATTGTCCTGGCCACCCTCAACCCCACTAACCCGCCGCCAAGAGGACAAAACCCTGGGAAATCTCTGCAAAGCCCGGGCCCCTGCGCCATGGAGGGAATGCTAAACATGTCACAGCATCATTCACATTCGAACATGCCCCTCAGCGGACGCTCTGATTGGCTGGAGAGCTCACCAGGTATGAGGAAGTGGACCGACGGTTTGCCAAACCGTGACGTCTGTGGAAACCCGTGGTCTAATCTGCATACTGTTGAAATAGGGGTTGCTCTCGGTGTGTTTATGGAAGAAAGGGAAGGGAGGGAGGGAGAGTGAGAGGTAGAGAAAGTGAGAGAGAGAGAGTGAGCATGAGACTGAAAGTGGGGGGTGGGTGGCGTTCAGTGATCCGCAGTGTGTGCATATATCAGAGTTTGCATCTACGTGAGCGAGTGTGGGTGTGCATGAATGTGGCGTCCTTACGCCTATGTTCAGAGAGCGTTTCATGATGCACTAGCCTGTCTTGACTGATTCCTTTCTGTGGTGGGCCGGTTTCTCTGGCAGCCTGCTCCCCTGTACATTTCCACTCCCAACAGTGCTAAACCTTACCAGAATGCAGTCTCACATCCCCATTCAGCCCCCTCACACTCTCTCACACACACACACACACACTTCTCCTTACAAACCAAATTGTGGGAGTGTTTCTAAAACAGCAAAGTTTATGAGTTGTTTGTCTCAACAAGTAGGCAGGACAGACACGAGAAAGTGAAAATTACATACTTTAAGAAGACATTTGACGTGAAGCCTAGTATAAACATGTGCAAACATGAACAAACAAAATTGAAATTGAATGAAACTGAAATTTGTGTGATGTCGTAAAAGAGATGAGAGGTTAACAGAAACGACAGACTTCACTAGTTGTTGTGACTTTGGAAAAACTTTCTCGGTCCTGGGAGTTGGCCTACTTCCCCCAAGCTATGAATAACTCCCATAACGTTAACGCTAACCCTCAATGATGAGAAGGGTTTATAGTTTTTTAGTGAGTTTTACCTACAGTAGTTACAGGCCTAATTATAGCAAACCTGAAAGAAGAGCTGTCATTGAGAGAAATTGTTGTTGACAGACAAAACTATCTTCCAATCAGTAAAAGGTTAGAGCTGGTACCTGGGGACTAGGCCTAATTACTATGACACTGAGGCATCTCTGCATCCTTTAAAGTTTAACTGCTCAATAGAGCTGCAGTTAAACATTTCCACTAGTGCTGCCAAGGCACTGACACTGACACCTCGCTACAGTGTGGATACACTCACAAAAGGACTCTAATAAATAGTCCAACCGCCACAACGAGAACTCCCACATTCAACGAGGGCAACGGCTGGCGCTCATGCAAAAACACATCAGACCCTCATGTGGACAAGCTCACTCACGCAGCTGCATACACTTACACACACACAACAATAACAAACATATTCTTTATGCCCAACTTAAATTTATATACAACTTCACATATCCTTTAATTATAGGGTAAAACTGGAGAACGAAGCACCAGGCTAATAAACCATATAATCACTGGCAGTTGCAATGCTGAGGCAAAACACTGATGGTACTTAGTGACAAAGTAATCACTGTTGGTGTCCTGAATGTGAAAAGTGCTTTGGCGAGTTCACATGATGACGGCTGTGATTGAATACAACGGCGTCTGTAGACAGTTCCTCCTCTATACTTGGCCTTGCTTCAAGCCAGCACTATAAACCACCAACTGCACTTAAACCCTTCCAGCTTAACTCAACTGAATTGTTAACAAAGAATTGATTCTTTGAGGTAAAACAACAGCATCAATAGCAGTCAGAGAGGCTAGTGCTTTGGTTCAATAACAGTGGATGTTACGAGTGCTGTTATTCTGTGCCATTTTATCCGTTCTGTGTCAGAAACAAACTACATCTGTGATATCTTTTTTCTTGTCTTGAAAAATCAGACTGACATGGCATTACTCATTAATGGGGAATGAATGGCAGCTCACTAAAATACTGCAGATGTGCTGGATGACAATTTTACCCTGCAGAGTATACACACATGAAGAGAAAACAGTAAAAAAATGACAATGCCATAAATTCTGACAGAACAAAGCATGTTTGAAAAAAGATATTAGGCCAGTTATCATATGACAGTTAAACAGCACTCACTTAACTACAGTGGAAAATAAAGTAACTTGTGTTGGATGTCAGCGTAGTGGAAATAAACGGAGGGGGAGTTGGGGTTGGGATCAAAATCCAGTGTAATTGCTTCAGTATGCAACTGCTGATTGTAGTAGATGATGGCTACGTATTAGTGAAGGACAGAAACCAGATCAGACAGTCAACTGTATTTTCATTGCTAGAGTACATAGTGCATTTGCTTTCTGTCGAGTTGGGAAAACAATGTTGACCATTTTCTTTGCCACAGTTTGAGTTCAATGTTTTGCCTGACTGTATGTCTACTGTGTGTGTTGGAGGGCCAGACAGACAGAGCAAGCAGAGGAGCTGGACACATGCCGGGGGTAGAATAAATAGTTGGAAGAGCTAAGAGAAAGTTTTCAAGCACCAATCTTAATGCTCTTGTGGCGTGGTGTTTTACCAGATTGGAGCCATTTGAAGCAGCCCCACCCACGCCTAGGAGGGTACCACATCAAACCCCAGCCTGCGGTGTGGTCACAGTACCATGAATAGACCCAAAAGTACCCTGCTGCATGCTGCTACATGTAGGCTACATTCCTGTAAGGAACAATATGTCCGACTCTAAAATATGACTCTGATAGTACTGATTACAGTAAGTAAGGCCTACTTTGTAAGTATGTGTAATGCATGACACGTGTGCATGTGTCGCGGTGACTAAAAATCAGCAATGCTAGCTTTTCCCATACTCATGCACAATACCACCCAGCCTGACCAAATATAGCCAAAGAATAAAGAGGGGCAACCCACAACTAAGAGATAAACAATGGATCCACAGACAGAACGGCCGGCTACTCCTCTAGACTTCCTGAACAACAATACAATACCCTGGCCTGTCCACACGCCCCCGAGGGCCCGGGCCAATGGCAGAGGAGGACTACTGCTGTTACTTCCCGTGTCGTAGCCGCTCTGCTTCCTGTTAAAGAGAGTTCCGGATGATAGGAACTTCCTGTCTCTGAAGCTGTGAGACTGAGAGTGGCATGGAGCAGGCTGGTTACCAGAGAGGTTATACAGGAAGGTGTAACAACTAGGAAGATAGGCTTTAGTCTATATGTATCTCACCAAGTGATCACATAAAACAATAGTAGAGCTGCAACGATTAATCGATTAATCGATTAGTTGTCAACTATTAAATTAATCGCCAACTATTTTGATAATCGATTAATCGGTTTGAGTCATTTTTTAAGAAAAATAAGTCAAAATTCTCTGATTCCGGCTTCTTAAATGTGAATATTTTCTGGTTTCTTTACTCCTCTATGACAGTAAACTGAATATCTTTGGGTTGTGGACAAAACAAGACATTTGAGGACGTCATCTTGGGCTTTGGGAAACACTGATCCACATTTTTCACCATTTTCTGACATTTTATAGACCAAACAACTAATCGATTAATCGAGAAAATAATCGACAGATTAATCGACAATGAAAATAATCGTTAGTTGCAGCCCTAAACAATAGCAGTATAATGTATTCAGGGCCTCATGAAACATAGCAAAAATGGTTTTCTTGAATACAGCTCACAGTATTAGAAATCTGTAGGTGAGCCTCATTTGATCAGTTAATTAAACTCACATCAATCAATCAATCCCCCATGATGGCAAGCATAAACCCTAAGTGTCCTTGAGCAAGACATTGAATCCCTATCAGCTCTTAGAACGCTGTGCTACAGCTGGCCCTGACCTCTGACCTCCCCGTGGAGAGGGGCCAGCAAAAAGTCAAATTTATCAGAGTAATAGATTATAACATAAAAACAATTAACAAAACAACTAACTGTCTCAATCCATTTCCATTGCAAAACCCTGGAGGCCACACCGTAGATACACATAAAACAATTTACAAACACACACACAAACATACAAGGGCTAAGCCATTAGACTGGAGCAGAGGGTGGAGGAGCAGTAATAGTGGTTAGCTTTGTTAAACTCAGCTAACTTCCTGGCTGACTAAGTGCAGAAACCAAGCAGGGCTGTTTGATCCAGGATGATGTCATACAGTCGGTCTGCAGTGTGGCTGCTGCTGAGCCGAGGATGCAGTGCTGCTCTCTCTACAGTAGAGGCACAACAAACTGCTCTGTGAAAAAAAAAGAAAAAAAAGAACACCACATAGGAAGTTTTCATTTAAAATGCTGAACCAAACCCAAATGAGCTGACCCTAAATGGGAAACTTCCTCAAAATCAATTTAGGGAAAGTCTATACAGAGATGGTGTGATTTTTTTTGAGAGTGTTTCCTGATTTTGTTTTAAACTGTGTTGATGCAATGTATGACTTTTCTATTCCAACAGATACATAGCTCAATCCACATTTTGTCAGGTAGACAGCAGCAGTAGCCTATCCTATAGCACTTGTGTAGCAATTGAACAATGGATTGTTGCCCAAGCTGTAGTCTCCTTTGTAGGGTTGGTTGAGTCTACTGAGTCTTATTTAATGCTAGCATCCCATGAGAACGGAAGCAGGTCTGCACACTATGACTGGCAAGATGCAGAGATGTAGAGATAGATGTTATTGCTCCACAGCCCTCTCATCTCTGTGAGAACGTCAAGCTTTTACGATAAGGAAACCTAATGTGGTTATCAAGGGATGGTGGCATTACATTGAATTTAACTTTTCTTTGGAAATTTAAAGTATCAATTGGGTCATCATCAGAGGCAATAAACCCCGGATAACCTCACACGTCTGAGGGAGGAAGCTACGGATATGTTGGTTGCTGGTTGCAGCCATGTTTTGATTAAAGATGCACAAACTCTGACTCCAAAGATACAACATGACAGTACCATGTAGAAAGTCAATGGGTGAAGTTGCAGTCACTTTGTCCATTATTTCCTACAATGGTCCAACGTTGTGGGTTTGAATCTGACTCATGACCGCTGTTGCATGTTATCCCCTTTAGGCCCAGCTTTCCTGTCTCTCTCCATCATAAACTATGTTTAGAACGCACAAAATCCATAAAATTATGGAAAAATAAATGATGTAATAAATAAAATGTTGAGGGTTATGCAGTGTCGGGTGGCTCAAACAACAGAGAAACTAAACTAATTTTGGTAAACCAGTACTAACTATGTATCTCACACAGGACAGAGGAGCTTTAAGAAGAAATCCACCATAAAACACTTTAACACTGTTAAAACAAGAGCAAAAGGCACTTGAGCTGCCTAATCAATGGATGGGGGTGTGGTGTGTGGTGTGTGTGTGTGTGTGTGTGTTTTGGTGGGGGGTGGGAGGGGTGGGGGCTGGCAGCCAGCTTCTGAATGAGCTTTTTTCCCCCTCCTGACCGCTGCATGTCAAATGAGCTGCCTTCTTTTAGCAATACCAATACCAATAAATGGCCTTGCCTTCTTTTACCAATAACAGTATTTTTTCAATTATTTCGCATGGAAACAATAAGCACATGGATCAAAACAATTGTATTGGCTAATGACACATAACTCCAGTTAACTTGCTTGCAGACCATTGTGTGCAAGAGAAGGATGGCTCTGCTGACATTAAGAAGAAAAGCCCTTGAAAGCCTGGCAAGAGAAAAAACAGACACCAAGAGAGCTTCGTAACAGAGGATCAACCAGTCGGACCAGTTCAGGAGTGAAATACTCATTTAGAGCAGGTGAGCCGCTCTATCTGTTGGGAGCTGGGAAACAGTGGAGAGTGTAAGGTAACTGGGCAATCTCTACCTTATCTGATCTACTCTATTTTCAGAACAGTGGTATGTGATTTGGAAAAAAGTTAAGATTCTATCTGTGAAGTTATAAGCATACAGAATAGAATAGAATAGAGTAGAATAGAATAGAATAGAATAGAGCAGAGGTGGTGTGATGCATTAAAGTAGGCCACCAGCTTTCCTAAATGCTTTCAGAGCGGGGCCATTCAATCTGCCAGCAACTCAGCACACAGCCCACAGTCAGAGTCAAGCACCAGAAACAGTGATCTCATCTCCTCAAAATGTGATCCGGGCCTGGAGAGCTCTCCTATAGCTTCAGGACACACACACACACACACACACACACACACACACACAAAGCACATATGCACACACCTTGCATTTTGCCCATTGTAATCTGATCAGGATAAAAAACAACCAAATTATGTCTTGTCAAAAGTAAAAATCCCTCCATTTCAATAGGCTTATCTAAAAATAGCATTCCTTACCCCATTTATAATCCATTCACTGGAGGTAGGTTATTCGTGGAGAGAGAAACTGCAGGGAACATCATTTCAGAGAGTTATTGCTTCCTCTGTAAAACAACTTTTGTTTCATGTCAGCCATCTTGTGAGTGCGCTGCAAAAGCTGCCTGGTGTTTTCAAAAGATCTTTACAGGACCTTGTCACATCACTAAATCCAAACAAACCAGGAGGATGGTCTATTACTCATAGCATTTAATGGCATGGACAAATGCAAGAGGACAAAAGGAATAGTCACCATGTACTCTGTAGCGTTTGTGGGTAAAATGCATTTTTTTGGGGCAGTAATGCTGCTCGGGGCCTGGTGTGGTCATTTGGTAGCCAGGATGATGGACTGACTGACCGATTGACTGACTGACTGATCGACTGACTGACTGATTGACTGATTGATCGACTGACTAACTGGTCCCTAGCTGAAATCCCATCTCCACTTCCTCCACAGCCCAGGCCAGCACAGACCAAACCCGTCTCCCTGTCTGCCCCTGCAACCACAGGTCTGTACTGGCGTAACCAACACGCTGCATTCTGGGAGTGAACGGCGGAGTGGCAGTCTGTCTGCCAAGGGGGACCAGAACTCTGCTGATGGAGGGGAAAAATCCCTCTATCCGTCAACCAACGCCCTCCTCCTTCCCTCCATCAGTCCCCCGGAACCAAAGTCTCTGACAGACTGACACACATCAAGGGACCAGCACTGCACTCACCCAGCTGCCTTTCAAAGCAGCAGCTCTTCTCTGTGCGGAGGCTCTCTAGCACCGAGTCAGTGGGTTTGGAGGACAATATGATTAAAGACGTGACGCATGTGACAGATGATGGATGGATACTACCGGCCCGAAAGTCACTGCAGCTGCCCATTCTGCAGAAGTGGAGTTAATATTCAAGCCAATAGCTTGTTCCCAATTCTCATTAAACCATCTTCTAGTTTCTGTTCTACATTCTGTTCTCTCTGTTCTCATCTCTTCTAATCATGTGTGATCCAATGAGCTAACTAACACAGATCAGTGAGTTTTCAGCACCATTTTTTACTTCTAATAAACCACATTCCTCATGGAGGCTTTGCTGGCTGAAGCTCTATTTATAGTCACATTACCGAGGAATAAAACAGAAAAATATGTCGAAGGGATTTATTGCCAGATTAGGACTGCGATAGGTGCTTCCCAGTCTGCTAGTATCTAGTCTACAGCGGCAGGCACCAGTTCCTCTCATCTCTTCAGCTATAGTCCTTCCATATTTCTGAGGTCACTAACTCACATCCAGATTACATCTTTTGACAGGAAGCACTTCTCAAACATCCCATGACCAGGGGGTCACACACTGTCATCCCACCCAAGTCACCACACACACACACACACAGACACACACACACAGCTGAAAACAGTTATGGACAGTGCAGCAGGGGTCAAAACTGTAGGGCAGTCAAACAGTCCACAGTGTTGAAAACACTGAAATCACAACTATGGAGTTAAAAAATCCTGGTAATAGGAGCAGAGGCCTACATTCCAGTGCATGACAACACTCACAATGAACTATTGTATATGAGAGAGTGTGAGTGTGGGAGTGATGTGCACGCTGAAAATGACTTCACAATAATAACCCTGCTTTAGGTCTGACCAAGAGGTAAATTCTTCCATATGTGAAAGTGCAGGAGAGCCCCTTTCTTATTACAGGGATGAAAAACAAAAACAAACAGAAGAGAGTCAACTCTGTTCTTAGCCACGTAGCACAGAAATAATACTGTACAATGACTCGCCTTTCATGATGCAGCCTTAAGTTGTCAAACCATGAGAAAGCTAACAGATGCTTGCTTGTTTGCATGTGTTTGTGCATGCGCCTCTCATGACTCCAAACACAGAGAGCTGTGGTTGGTTGTTTGTCGGTCCGATGGTCTGCAGTGCAGAGCTTCACTCAGGCCACCAGTCTGTCTCTAAGTGCCTGTTACTATTCCAAAGTTATTGATTCGTATTTTTCTTACAGTTGAAAGAAGAGACAGGCAGTCAAACGTGTAAAAGTCGCCTTTGCTGACATCATGACAGGCAAAAGAAAATACAAAATAGATGTTTTGATTTGGTTCACTGACTAAAATTATGTATTTTGAATGGGAATGTACAAGCGGGGGAAGAGTGTCTACCCTGGTTGTGTGTTTTTTGCTGATTAGTAGTGCCTCTCCGTGTTTATCAATAAGACAGCCGCTCAGTCTAGTTAATCAGACGACTAACCAAGGGAGACACTCTGTCTGTGTCTGTTTAGAGTCCATATGACAGTCAGTAAGTTGAGCAGACAGTCTGTCTGCCTGTCTAGAGTCAGACCTGACTAATGGTGCAGCAATATTATTAACCAACTGGCCTTACACAGATATATCCATATTGTCATATCGTGATGTAGTGATAAAAAATAATATGCTGGTAAAAATGACTTAAAATTACACTTTTTCACTCAGCATGTGAAAACAAAACAGTGTAGTTTGGAATTTTTTAAGGGTCTTGGTCTTTATGATACAATATTTGCATTCCAGTAGCCTTCAATCTTTAGTTATTGTCACTGTAATTAGAACCAAGAGACATTTATCTTTTATGTACTTCTAAGAAGTTGTATTGGCAGATATAGCACATGTTTTTTCGCAACCAACTATCGAAACTGATAACGGACACAAAACTTCTGTATTGGTCAGGCCCAAGATTTGATCTGGTCAGTCCGTCTGTCTCTCTTCCTATAGCCAGTCAGCAGAAGCATCTCTTCTCTCAGAGAGCAGCGAGTGGGAAGAGGAACAAAGTCACCTGACCGAAACGTTGACACCAGCAGCTGTTAGTCAACAACCATTCCACATGAAACTCATTTGTGAACTCTGATCCAAATAGAAACCCAGAAAATGATGTTACACAATAGACAAAGATTAGCATTACTATCACAATCAGCAAGATCAGAGTTTCCTTACAAGCAGAAAGACATCTGTGTCCCTTCTACTCAGCAGTTCTAAATAGCAAACAAACAGCCTTATCTCAGCTCTGTTCTCACTGGATTTCAGCAGCATTTTCACAAGCGAGCAGCCATACGAAGGGTTAACAAAGGGCCTGAATCTCAAACTTCCCATCCTCTTTTTCATTTCTTCTTTCTGGGCAGACCATAGTCTTTATAACAAAGTGTTTTACATTGCACACACAGATCACTGTACGTCCCCTCAGCTCCGCCTACACATAAAATAAAAGAGCTATGCAGTTACAGACTGAAAAGACATTAGGTCAATATTCTATGGAATCTGATACTTTCAGTGGGATATTACACTCATATAACCACTGTGCCAGATATGATTATTGTTCCTTTAACTTATCTCAAAGAGAATTCTGTGTATTTTACATCCTGTGTATGTGCATATGTGTGTGTGTGTGTGTGTGTGTGTGTGTGTGTGTGTGTGTGTGTGTGTGTGTGTGTGTGTGTGTGGCTATGTGTGCATGAGTCACTTCTGCGGAAGCATCATCACTGTCAATATTGGATGTGCCTAATCAGTACAGTCATGCATTTCACACCTCATTAAGGCCACTGAAGAAGAGATAATAAACTTAACTAGGTGGGGCATGTCACAGATCATCTGTGATATGAGAGGTTTCCCATGTGACTGATGAGGTAAACAGGGATGGCAAGCAGCTAAGAGTTGATGGGACCCTAAACTTTTCACCTGCTGGCTGCTGCATGCACACACAATCTCTGTCTTTCATTCTTTCTTTCTTGTACAAAACAGGCACTTGCTTTTCTTCTATGGTGCCAATTACTCTCACTACGGTACAATTACTCTCACTATTTTACCAACGATCTAGATTTTAAGAGTACAATACAACCTCCAGATGACGGTTTGCTACCGGCCACAGTGGCTGGTGGAGTAGACACAGAAATCACAGGTAAAATTGACCAGCATTTGTCTGGTGGTAATTTCCCATCCTTACCTCCAGGACCGGCCCGGCCCCCAGTATGGTCCTCTCCACCCCACTGGCGTAGCCCTTCTGGCTGAGCGCGGTCAGACAGTGGATCAGGAAGTTGGTGCTCTGGGTCTTCCCTGAGCCGCTCTCCCCAGAGATGACGATGCACTGGTTGACCCTCTTCCTGAGCATGGCGTAGTAAGCCACATCGGCAATGGCAAAGATATGAGGCTCCAGTTTGCCCAGCTGGTGGTTCTCGTACATCTTTACGTATTTAGGGTTGTAGATGGGCAGGAACTTGAAGGGGTTGATGGCGATGAGGATGCTGCCTGCATAGGTGTAGATCTTCTTCTTGTAGAAGCGTGTGCGCAGGTTGTCTAAGATGCCGTCCTCATTGAGGACGGGGAGGTTGCAGAGGTCTGCGAAGTCGTCCTGCGGAGGAGGCAAGAAGCCCCTGGCGGCAAGCCTCTGGGCCTGCTGTTCCTTGGACAGGGCCGGGAGGTGAACGTAATGGATGGAGCCATCATGGTTCCTCTCCTGGAGCAGGCAAAAGCAGCATACATTTTTCAAAGATCCTTATCCGGTTCCCACACTTCAAATCAAATTCAACGACTTTTCAATGACTCTCAAGGCCTTGTTTGGTGAAAATCAAGAACTGAAAATTGGCATGTTTTGGGGTAAGACATGACATTGGTCAAAATTAGACATCATAGAGGCCTAGTGTTTTTTTACTAATGAGCCTGTTAAGTCAACAAATCATGGTAAAATAATTCATTTCAAAACCACTGCTGTATCAACACAAATCCCATATTTTACATTTCTCAAATCCTTAAACTTTCAAGTTTCCAGGCCTTTCCAAGGCCTGTGGAAACCTTTACACAACCTTTTCACATTACTGAACAAAATTGTTTTTAGGTTCAGTTTTGAATCATGTGAAGTAGATTTTCAAAATCACAAATTCTAATTTGTAACCATGGCAAATGTATGCAGTATGGATGAATAAACTTCAAAGCTGCTTTTCCTGTCTGTTCCACATGTTTTCAGAGACTTAGGGCTGATGGACAAAGTCGAATTTAGCTGAAGTGATGCCAAGGAAAGCTGTACTGTGAACAGTCACAGTACCGGAGCCAACAGTCAACTCTACCTGTAGTAAGAAGTAAAAGCCGAGGCTCTGTGGGTGTTGCTCCTGGGCTTTGCGGGGCCACAGCAGCACCCTCTGTACCGGCAGGTCCCCGGCCTCCAGGACCCACTCCTCCCCGCCACATTCCTTCACCTCTGCCAGCACGTACAGGCGGCCGGGGTCCAGCCCCAGAGCCAAGGCTGCGTCCGAGATCACCGAGGCTGCTGTTGCATCCTTCTGCACTCTGACGGGTGAATAAAACGTATTAAATACTAAATACAATCAATTCAACATTACACTAGTTCCTCCTCTCCTAGATGATAGAGAAAAACATACTGATAGTGAGGGTTCAAAACGAAGAACTCTTACTAAACAGGAGGTAAACATAAATAGTCTATGGTCATTTTACATTATTCAGGGAATATGTTGCACACCAACCTGAGGCTGCAGCAGGCTGAAGCTTCGGCAGCCAGCCGTGGGTAGATCTGGAGCAGGTAGGAGCGGCCATCTTGGAGGTTAGCTGCACCTCCTCCCCCTCCTCCTCCACCTGCATTCGTTGCCATGGTGGCAGCGCCATCTCTGACACTCATTCTGAGCCAGGGGGAGTGGCCTCAGCATGCCGTACCCACCGCCTCACTCTCACCACGTAGCACCTGGAAATGACATATATTGATTGGTAAGTGACAATTATGTTCACGTTCATAAATTGATAACTGATTGATAGGATTGCATATTGACATTGGATCATGATAAAGGGAGGCACAAGTGTGTTTACAGTCTAGACATTCAGCATGAAAGAGAGAACACTGACCCTCACATTCACTAATCCTCAGCATTGGTTTGATGCAATTAGAAACACAGTAAGATACGCTGGATCGTGAAATGTTTCCAATATAGAGCACTACAGCTTTCTAAAAGCTTAAACAATGCGTCACTCCTGCTCTGAGCCTGCATTTCAAAATGCAAACAAAATAGTTCGTTTTCAAACAAAATCTAACAAACCACAGGGAAAGCTCATCTCTGGTATTTGGCCCTAAGAATTTCCCATTCTGAATACATGTGAAATCTGCTAGAGGTGTGTCTTGGATTAGCCTAGAAAGAGGCCCGGGGAAGCAAATGTAACAAGCTTCATAAGACACAGGCCGGATAAATAGGCAACAGGTTTGTAATCAGTGGTTTATCAGAAAAATATGTTAAATCTACAAGCTAAATTGAGCAATGTACTAGCAAAAAAGAAACCCTTTCCTTACCCCAATGAAATGTCCTAGAAATATCAGGCTACAAAATTATATCAACAGCACCTCATGTCATATACCAGCTAGCCCATTAAAGCTAATCACTACACTGAATAGATTAATGTACCATGCTAGATTATAATCACATGACTGTTAACAGTAAACAGCTGTAAAAGCCCATGATTAGATTCTATAGAGGGACTCAGGTTGATCCCAATCAGTCAATCTTTTCCTGGAAAGCTTCATGCATCAAGGGAAGTCTGGCCACAGGCCTACTTTCATTACAGAATAGAGCAGTTGATTATACAAAATAAGCCTGTGTTGATCTGTGATCTATAATTTCTTTATCAACAATCAAATGGCTGCAAAGGCTACATGAAGATGTGAGTTGAGGAGATTACTGTGGGACTCAGTGATGTCGTCAGGTTACCAAACCATTAGTAAGCCCTAGGTCACTTTAATAGTTGTGATGCAAGAGGTGCTCTTCCCTGTGGTGACCAATCCACAGAAAGGCCGACGCAGACAACATCACCATGGAAACAACATCAACATAGCACCATCCGCAACATAACAACAAGGAGGATAATGACAAGAGATATCCGAGACAGGGCCTAAATCCTCAGTCTGCAGTTGGGCCCGGTCTTACACACAACATTTCTACAGGGATAACTTTACATTAAAATGGTTTGTTTATTTTTCCTTCGCAAACCACTTGTCACAGCATGGAGAAAAGTTTCAAGATTTGAAACTCCAGCTACCCTAAAACAGCATTATTAGCATTCCTGATTGAACTAAATTGATATTTCTATGCTAACAATGCTAAAAAAGCGTTTTCTCAGTTATACAGAATACAATACAGAAGCCTTTTCCTCGCAATGCGACGAGGTACCTGGTGAAGAAAATTGACTAAAATTCAAAATGTCAAATTCAATATATTGAAAAGGGTAGGCGTACACAATGTTACATGCAGTATCACACATTTCTGAATAGTCCACCTCATACACTGAGTAATTTATATTAAAGCAAAATCCTTTCACGGCTTTTGTAGGGTGATTCCATAATATGTGACTGAAGGGAAACCCCAGGGCTAATTGAAGTGAATGAAACCAGTTTCTCTGGTTTTCCTCACATCTAAAAATACACTTAAGTCATGGCTGTAGGTAAAACTAGATTACAGTGCACCTGCATTTAAACACATTAAAGAGACCTATTCCCATATCCCTGGAAAGCACATGAGACTTGGTATAGATATCTTAGGCATGTCAGACATGCATGATATGTGCGTTCACCCTTGGTGTTGGTCATAAAGATGACTCATATTTAATAACACTGCAGTGCGTGGTTGTCACATGTCATCTGCAAATAGCTTTGCCACTGAAACTTCACTGTAACTTGCAGCTGTAGCTGCAGCAGAGCAATTATGAGCCCTTCCGCTCAATGACAACACTTAGACTAAGACCGCAAATGGTGTAATGAATGCACACTCACTCTCAGACACGAACACTCAGACACAGACACATACAGTGATGTATGTCTTTAAACTAACCCCAACAAGATGAAGAGTTTACCAGCCCAACCCTTCACCACCACCACCACCACTCATCTCTCCATCCAAGGATAACTCAATATTCTCTCCCTGGCAAGGTCCCAACACCGAGATCCCACATCACAGAGCCCTAAAAAGCCCATTAACTGAAAACAAAGGAGAGGCTTGTTCAGCCCTCACTAAGGATATCACTGATTTCCTGACCGAGGTGAAGTTAACTGCCTCAAACATGTATCAGGCTCTTTTATGAACCAAACCACAAAATAACCAAGAGAGCAGGACAAACCTCCTAGTGATGAATCACATGATTGACATCTGCACCATAAAAACCTCATTGGAGTAAACAAGGACTATCATTAATTCTTTGAGTACCCTTTCCAGACAGTAACATTGCTTCAAGGCAGGGAAGGGCAATCATGCCATGGATGACTGAGAGTATGTAAGTTTTCATTCCAACCAATCAGTGATTTTACCGATAGTTCCTCCTCTCTGGTTGAAGGTGAATCAGTGAAATCACTTGGTGTAGTCACTGGTTGAAATGAAAACCTGCATACTCTCTGCCCTCCATGGCACATGACTGCCCCTCCCTGCTTCAAGGCATGGACAATCGCTACTGTATCACCATTACCAAGGTTTTATTGCACATGTCCTAGTTTTAATAAAAGAGAATAGCTTTTGACAGCCATTATTCAGCAAAATACAGTGTGGTAAAAGTTCAGTAAGAGTTCAACGCCACTTCACAGCAAAGGGGACTTCCTGAAGTCATGCTATGGGGTCCCAAATTCTTTTCTCAAAGAAATACACCTAAAATAACGACGAATACAGTAGTAACTTGAGTCTACAGATCTATAACTCTTCCCTTGGACATGAGAAAAATTATAACCTGAACACAGCTTGAAGAAAGAGAACAGTTGGAGCCATCTTGTTATTTGATAGAACAGTGTAGGAAGTTCCACAGGGCAGATATCACATGATGTGAAAGTGGCGGTTTTACAAACCACAGAGTACTGTACAGCAGTTAGCATCATTAGACAGTCATTTGGCTTAATGCTGCACTGTACTTAGCCTCGAGGCCTGTCTTATACCACTCTCAGTCTTCATACTTAAGCTTGCTGGCTGCAAGTTAATTTCACCAGATGTAAACAGACCTCTCTCTCCCAGTCTCCGTTTCCCCCCATACACTAGTTAGCTGACAGTGGCAGACAGTGCAGTGGTCACTGTGCCAGACTGGCAGGATGGCAGCTTAGACCACCACTAGGTGACAGAGAGCCTGGTCGACATTATGAAGCCATTACCATCTTTTCTGGCTCTGTTGAGCCACAGAAAAATGCAACTCTTTGAAAAAGCCCTGAGGTATTTCAGGATTGATTCAGTGTAGCATCCAAATGGACCAGAGCCAAAGGAATAAGATCCAGGTAACGTCTGTAACCAATATTGATGCAGAACAATGATCTATAGTACAGTGTGAACCACACAGACACAGCAAGGTAAAGTTCAGGCTTATGACGGATCACATAGCTTGACTTTGCATCAGTAATGCATGCTCTGTAAACTGTAAGCCCCCCTTGGGGAAACAGGAACCTGGTCTAAATCACTGTATGGCAGGCAGACTGCACTGCTTTAGTAACCTGATCCGGAGGTCGAGTCCTGTAAGCAATGGGGCCTATAGTTTATCATGGTTGTCATTCAAGCGGAGATAGTTTATTTTCTCAACCTGAAAAATAAGAAATGTTATAGTTTTGAGATATACCAAAAATAAGCAGGCCAAGGGAAAATGCTTGGCTCTCATAGAGGTTATTGTTATATTTCTCTATGCATTAAGACAACTTCTCCATTCCTACATATAAGCTTTATTTTCACCAACACCAATGACTGATATAAATAATTCTCAACTCTGTTTAGACCCACTCATGTGCTGTGTTAGTTTTGTTCCAGTTATGTGAAAAAATATCTAGTTGTGTCAACCATGGCAAAGATAATTTTTTGTCTCTTCCACCACTCTTTTATTATGGGAGCTTTTGCAGCAAAAGGAATAATCAGACACATGATCCTATCCTACAGTTTGTATCTGTGCTTTACTACTTAAGGCATAGGCATCTCCCCACAGCTCAAAGATGCCAATCCAAACCACATATTTTTAAATTACTGGTTATCCAAATCCATCCATCCATCTTGTATTTTTGTTAGTTTGTCATGATCTTCTCAATGTCAAATTTTACATATTTGTCTGTGTCCATGGTCAACAGATTATAAAGTGGGAACAACTGATAACTTTAACATGCTAGTAGGCAAAAGATGCATGGTAAGCATGCTAATAGCACAAGCCAGCTAGCTAGCACCTGCAAGTGCCTGGATGGGTTGAGTGCATCTATATCATCTTTTTGGATTCTCTACGCAGCTTTCACATAAGCTTTGTTTTTGTTTCTCCCCTCGTCAACAGCTTTTTATAGCTGTTCAACCAGTGATAATTTTTGTTTGCACACATTCATGAAAAGCATTGATGGAAAGCAGTTCTTTAGGAAGCGGAAAAGGACACATACTATGAACCTGCATGAACCTAGCAAATACAAAAAAAGTAACAACAGAGGCAAGCCATCCAAACTAGGCTAACTCTGGAATCATTTAGGTCACATTTCAGAATAAAAGAAGGGAAATAGAGCGACTTAAGAGTCATGAGCTTGTGCCTTTGCCAGGCTAGCTGACCACAGCCCCAAAAACATGCAAGCCTGTAAAATGCCATGGCATGCAAAACTGCAGTAGACCACAAAAGACACCATCATCATTATCCTCCATCATGAGCTCCGTCTGGTTTAAATCTGTCACTTTAACTCCTGAGCCGCTGATGCCCTCTAAACAGAACAAACATAAAGTTATGCGTGTATGTGTGTGTGAGAGAGAGAAAGAATCTCAGTGTGTGTCTGTGCATGTGTGTAGTGAGAAAGAGAGAGAAAGAGGAAAGAAGAATGGGATGACAGAGTGAAGACTGGACAAAGAGAAAGAGAGAGACAGAGCCAGAGAGAGAAAGTAAACATTTGAAAGTGAGACGAGAGAGAGAGAGAGAGAGAGAGAGAGAGAGAGAGAGAGAGAGAGAGAGAGATTGAGAGAGAGAGAGAGAGACAGCGCCAGAGAGAGACAGAGCCAGAGAGAGAGAGAGAGAGAGAAAAGTAAACATTTGAAAGAGAGACAGGAGAGAGAGAGGGGTCCCAGGAGACCATCAAAGGGAGACGAAGCCTAACAGATAGTGCGGCTTCCTCCCTGCAGAGGAGATCCTCCATGAGGATGCCCAGCATTCCACAGATAAGACCGGGGTCGTCTGCTCTGCGAAGGCTTAGCCTGGCACTTGAGCTGCTTACTGGGGGTTGAGGCAGATACTAGAGAACAGGACTACAGCTGAGGGCAGAGAGGGGCTCTTTAGCTGCTTACTGTGGGCAGGAGGAGGCATTAACAACTAACAAGCTCCTTAAACCAGTTATTTTTCGAGGAGGTACCACTCATACCCCTTGGACCCCCTAACCCCACCCCACCTAACCCCTCATTATCTAGTAAAGGAGGATAGGCTTGTAACAAGTTAATCTCACTGTACAGTCATTACTGAAATAGTTTAAGGTCAACCTATAGCCAGAAATGCATTCCAACTGATTTATCAACACAATAGGATTTCACTAACAGTACACCAAATTTACATAACAACCAGTAAAAACTAGGGATGGGACGATATATCGAAATTCAATATATCGCAACACAAAAATGTGACAATACGTATAGTGGGGCAGAAAAATGAATCGCAAGGTTAGCTACATTTTATTCTGCTGTAGTAATCGCAAATGAGATGGATTGCCCATCACAATGTCACTAACTCTCCATCGAAATTACATTAATTGCACTTTGTAATGACATTTTTAAATTGTTGTTTACATTCTAGCAAGCCAATCTGATTGCTACAAAGATTTGCGGCTCAGAAATAAACATAATTCTGCACAGTCATACTTTGTTGTCATTGAACTTTTATTAATTAGGCTAAATCGTATTGTGGTTGTATCGAATCGTGAACAACATATCGCATGTCGAACCGTATCGTGAGATAAGCATATTGTCCCATCCCTAGTAAAAACACTGATGAGAAATACAGTCCATTGTCTTTTTCTCATGAAGTCTCCAGATTGAGCTCTTCTTAAAGTTAATTCTCTCTGAGACCACACATGTCCATGTCTGGGCTGCTGCACTGATTTCCAATCCTCTGCCTCAGGGGAACTATTAGAGACAGTGTGCTGTGGGCCAATATTTCACTGAGCCATGCTGTTAACACTGTAAGTTATGGCCCATTTAATATGGCATAATTCTGAAAAGCACAATATTGCAAGAGCAATGGTGTGCACATACAAAAGTGCGTCTTCTCCCACACATGTCCGCACTCACAGAGAAAGAATGGGTAAGACTAAATACCCCATTGCCAAACTGGACTTGTGTGATGGAAAGAGAGACTCTGGGAAAAATTAGTTGCATAAAAGACGCACTATTTTAAATGTGGCAAGAAGTAACTTCATTATAACTGAAGCTGAAGTTGGCAGTGAAGAGAGGGAGGTGTGGCCATGTGAACAGTTGGCTGGTTTGACACACACTGGCAGAGTTGAAATAAGCCAACTGGGTCTTACTCACTCTCTCCTTCCTCCCAACTCCTACTCACTCCTCCTCACCCACTGCAAATAAATAGCAATAAGCTCCACCCTGAGAAATAGGAGGACGAGGAATGGCAAGTCTGGAGTGCCATACTGTTGAGACAGAAAAAAGAAATGTGTGTTGTTTATGGCCTCACTTATAACAGTGTGAAAGCCTTGAGTGTTAGGCTCTTAGTCAGTGCTAGGGACAGTTAATTGTCATCCTAATGGACCTCCTAAGACAGGCATGTACACACACTCACACACACATAAATAAACAGAGCGACCAGTCAGTGCTGAGACACCGCTGGGTGACTAGCTGGTCTGGCCGGAAGTGAATGGGCCAATGACACACAGAGGCCAACGAACTCCAACTACAATCCTCTCTATCTATATATTTCTCACTATAATGTTAACTCTCTTTCTCACTCCCTCCCTCTCTCACACACAGACACACAGAGGTCAACCCACAGGAAGCGGGTTATGATGTCAGCAGCGTGTCTGGACCAATGATATACTGTCTGACTCCCAGCATTCCACTTCAGTGACACAAGAGGATGCCTGATGATCCCACGTGTCAGGGCTACAAGCAGCTCCTATCATCGCTATAGCTTTGACATTACAATGCCAGCATCATGAGTAAAAGAAATGACACGGGTTACCTAGTCATAGTCTAACGCATAATACATAATACTGAAAAAATTTAAAAATTTAAAAAAATCAGTCACAAGGAATAAGAGCTTCATAATCCAAACAGCACTCACTCCCTTGGCTTCTGATAGATCGGTATATCAGTAGAAATCTGTTTACCGGAAGCGATTTAGCGATACCGTCTCTACCGCACTTTAGTTGGAACTGGGCTGCTTCGCCCCCTATATGCCACCAATCAGTGTTAGTAGTTGCAAAACCTCTGAAAACACGGGGGCAAGGTCGCTTTACGTGAACCACACCATGCGCATTTGTTGACGTCTGCGAGAG
Organism: Centroberyx affinis; assembly: GCF_046629955.1. NCBI lineage: Eukaryota > Metazoa > Chordata > Actinopteri > Beryciformes > Berycidae > Centroberyx > Centroberyx affinis. Next base: position 648,526 of record NW_027282008.1, read on the forward strand.
GAGACACGGAGGAGGAGAGTGACGTGAGTCCTGTAAACCCCAGACAGGAGGAAACCAAATATAATCAAGATGAAGAAGAACTTGCTAAAAGTTATTTTATTTGTTTTGCAATTTATATATATTTAATACTCTTATCTTTTGTTTCTATTTTATCACAAAGTTTGCATGAATGTTCCAAATAAAAAAAGGTTTTAAGTGCAACAGAATACCTTTTATATGTCTTATATTTGCATGTTCAATTAACTGGACTGTTTATACTTTCAGCCAAAAATAGGCATTTTCACATTTTTCAATTGAATTACCAGAAAAATTACTATACCGTGATATAGCCTATACCATTACCATTCAAAATTTGAAAAATATTCCCCAGAACAGCTATGTATATTACAACATCGACAGCAATTTGATTGTAAATATGAGACCCTGCTGACAAATCATCTTCATTGACAAAAACATGCAAGGGGAATCCCATCTGTTTTAATTCTGGAGAACAAGGAATAAGTCCTGACTTGGTTTGGCCCTGAGTGCATGGAAGCCACTCCCCATCATGACTGATGTTAAAAATTAGATCAGAGAGGTTACTGCATCTGACTCACTGAAGATGAGCAAGTTAGATCTTAACATACAGACCAGTGATGCTCACTCTTTCTAGTAGCAAGGCACCCTTCAGGGAATCACAGTTTCAACCCACACCACAGTAGACGAATGACTGCTTGGTAAAGTTCCACACACTCACACAACACAGTCAGGAAAAACTATGAGCTGCTGGACCGGAGGAAAATGCATTAACTTGAAGGGAAAAGGTTGGCTGATCTGTTTTTAAAAGGAGAGTGGGCAGTCCATTAACCTTCAGTATATGAATTTTATCTTTTTCACTTTGTCTCGATGCTTTTAATGTTTTATGTAATGCACTTTGAATTGCCTTGCTGAAATGTGCTATATAAATAAACTTGCCTTGTCTTCAGTATTTTTCTTTCTTCAGACAGCTGGAAGACAGAGAGGGAGACACAGGAGAGAAAGTGCCGGCAGGGACACGTGGGTGGCTCCAGAGGCGGCAGATTTAACCACTCGACTGTCTCTGGACATGGCTGATTGCTGATTAAAACTGCACCAAGTTGGATTTTCATGATGTTAAATTTTGTTTCGCACTGATTTCTCATTCAAATCTCATGGTCCACTGAAGCTCCCTCCACTGCTGAAGGCCCTCTGCTGTAGACCAAGCTCCTCTCCCCTCCTCTGGGGAAGTGGAGCTAGGGGCTGCTGAGGTATCCATCACCACTACAACTCCCTGCCTGACCTAATGGAGATGAGAGGGGCTGGCCTTTTGCCAAGGCAGGCTGTATTGTCCTCCGGGCACAATGAGGTACAGAGGGAAGGGAAATACAGATCCACTGTGTGTGCATGTGTGCTCTCTGGGATGCACAAATGTGCATAGCACTTGTGTGAAAGAGAGAGAGACCCTGTTGCTGCTGAGTGGTGGTAAATCAGCCTCGGGGGTGAGGCTCTTTAAGGAGTGCAGATGCACCCAAAATGGCTGTGAATGGATCAGAGCCCTCCCACTGGAGCCATGTGGCCCATACAGAGACACTGCCTTTTGTTTAACAGGGACCAGTACCTCAATCAGGGAATTAACTCATCCAGCAGACACCAACTGGGCTAGTGAGAAAGCCAGAGATAGAGACAGGACCATGGAGAGAAAGTGGAGGGAAAAAAAGAAAAAGGCCACTCTAAAAGCTTGCCTCCTCCCCCCTGTCTTTAAGTCAGCTCCCAGGCTGGCCAGCCATGAACAATAAAACCAGAGCTGAAGAGCATCTGCTGCCTCTGTCTAAAGAAGAGGATAAAGGAGAGAGGAGCCACAGGGATCCACTATTTGACTTGTTGATATTGCCCTATTCATTCATTATGTAGCTCAAGCCCATGGTCAAAATCCCCTTCCCTGCCACAAGTAAGCTGATAGAAGAGGAACTTTAAGAGCAGAATAAGACATTATTAGAGACCATAAACTTCTCTATGCAAGTGAGGAACAATGGCATTTAACATACAGAGACAGGGACTGCTTGCTTTACCCAAATGTCTCAACCATAACTAAATCAAGCCAGCCTGCATGTCTGTCACAACAGATTAGCGTAGCCCATCATAATAATGATAATCAATCACGATAAGGTCATCTGAGCACACTGCATTGATCTGTCACTCCAAATATCATGCGTCTGAGTCACATATTGACAAACTGACGCTGGCCAGCTGCTGTTCATTTGACATCCCTTGGAGGTAGGTATGACCTCATGTTTATGCACAGATCTTTTCAGGTCAGGCGTGGAGGGGGGTGGGGGGGGTATAGAGAGAGTTGGGGCTGGCAGCAAATACATTAGAGCATGTATAGCCTCGTTTAAAACAACTGGTTTAAATCATGGCCCAGTTATAACACTCCTAGGCCTTCGTATGTAAGCTCTCTCTGCTGTTGCTTGGGGGGAATTCAACACCAATTTTAGCCGCAGCTCAATAAACTCCTTCTTTATGTACTTCTCACAGCGGGTCAGTAATCCTGCGGGCCTCGGTACAGCCTTGCACCACCCCCCCGTGTCTCGCCACCCTTCTCCCTGGGCCATACCGCTGTCTTCTACCACCATGTCCCACACCCCCACTCCACCTCCCCTTCTCCTCCTGTCATACCACTGTCTTTCACACAGTCCCCCCCCCCCCCCCCCCACCCGCTACTCTGGAAGGCCATGCTGCTCCTCCACTGCGCCTCCCCCTTCGACCCCCCACTGTTCGCCCCCCTTCTGCTCCCCACCATCTCACATTTGGCACTACTGCTTTAACTCAGTCCAGATGCCAGGTTAGACTGAGTAGAGTAGAAGAGAAGAGCAAAAAGTCTTGAGGGAACTCTGTTTACCATTAAAAGCCCACGTCCTGGTACCTTTGATTTATATGTTGTGCTCCTTTACTTTTCTGTCACCCAGTCAACCGTTGGACTTTATCAGACTTGAGGGCAAACCCCACTGAGGAGAGTAGAGTCGACAGGCCGACAACAACTCTGATTGCACCACTAAATCTTACAACTGCTTTGTATTTCATCAAACCACTCCAAAGAAGTTGCAGAGTCCTGCGACAGACCAACGCAAGGCTTAGCATGCAAATCCACATGCAAAGCCATGCCCAATATCCCGGCCTTGACTGTCTTTTCCCATGATTCATGTTGGATAGTTGATGCATAGTTACCATGATGGTGGAGAGAAATGTATGTCTTCAATCAGTATGATGAGCTGAAACTCTAGATTCAAAGCAGCGGCGTCCACATGAAATACACCAGACCAGCGAGGCCATAGCATGTTTCCCTTAATGGAATCCAGAAGGCTCTGCTTCGTCTGATTGGCTATTTTGGGATTCCATGCTGGTTGGTGGTGACAGGGGATTCCGGAGTTTTCCGGACCCGTCATCTCAGTCAAGGATCACTCGGTGGATGGGGGGGGGGGGGGGGCCTTATCATGTTGGACTAATAGACCTGATTTGTTTAGACCAGGGGTGGACAAATCCGGTCCTACATATAGGACATTTAGGCAACTGGATGCAAGGCACTATTGCTTTTCCCTGGTATTACAGACAAAGGCTATTGGCTCAAAGGAAATCTTTTGCTCCAGCCTAGCATCAAGGCCCCTCTTCGGCCAAAGCAATACCAATAATTGGACAGCTTGTTTATCTGAATCAGGTGCGTGTGTTGTAAGGCAGACAGCGGCTGAGCAGGTCGGTCTCAAGTTAAGGAAACACTTCCTTCCTATTGAGCGTGGGCGAGCGCATGCACACACACAAACACACGCACGTCGTCTGAAGATGTGGGGCAGCTGCAGGCAGGAATCAGGAAGAGGAGAAGAGGAAGTGAAGGGAAAAGGCAGACAGAGGGGATATTGTACACGCTCACTCATGTGGGCTACTCTGCTCTAAAAACACTCCCCAAACACATGACTCCATTGTGGCACCAGAATAGTCACTGCACTGCACTGCACCAAGTTCATACTTAGTATTTCTTAAGCCCCCCCCCCACACACTCTCACACATGCCACACACACACACACATATACACACACTTTTCTTTGTTCCCTACAGCTACAGTATCAGACAAAGTTTGAGACAGGCCAACCTCTTGATCTCACCACATCAGACTGATCCCTTTGACAACATATATAGCAGGAAAGAATTTAACCGAGATTTAACCTGGCTAATGCAGACCAAACCCTCCGCTCTCCCTGCTATGATGACAAGTATGGGTAGCTCAAGCAGGAATGAAACCCATAACCAGGTCAGTGTCAGTGCCATGCTCGACCCATTGGTACAACAGCAGATCCCTAATGTTAGTAACATTACTAGTCTTAAATTTTCTACATACAGACATGGGACAAATGGCAGCAGGAGGCCTCGCTATAAGGAGCTTGTCTGTTTGGAATAATGAGGAGGAAATAGCATAATCTCAGACCTACTAAAATAGTATATATTATATCTACTGCATCTACTGTAATCTACTGAAAACATCTTCCCTGGAGTGTGTCCTGATGATGTTTGGGTGGCCCGGCAGATTCACACACTGAGGTGTGGATGGTAAGCATCTTAGAAAGGATAACGCTGTTCCAACCTCAGATATCTAGGCCTAGAATTGCCTTTTCTAAATCCAACCAAAATCCAAATGGGTTTGATAAAACTGAAAGAACAAAACTGATGCAGAGTATGCTGTGACGTGTCATATGAATAGGGCTGCAATTAACGATTATTTTCATTATTGATTGATCTGTAGATTACTATCCCAATTACCAATTGCTTTCTTAGTCTGACCAGCCGCCAAAAAAAACTTAATTTTAGAATGATATGAAATGGAGAAAAGCATGCAAATTATTTGGTATTTTTACTTGATAAATATTTTTAATTGATAAACAATTGATCAATTATCAAAATGTCGGCCGACAATCAATTGATCGACTAATCATTTCAGCAGATATGAACAATGAAAAAAATAGTACAGTATGGAGACAATACCACTAAGCTATCTTTCCAAAGGCACAAGGCACTACAATGTTCTTTTCTTCTGTATGAATCACAGAAAGTCTCTTACTACCGCTCTCTCCCACCTAGGCCAGACACATCTGAATAATTTCCCTCAGATGAAATGTAACTTACATATGGAGTCATTCAGCAGTGACCAGAGTCAGACTAGAGGGTAAAAATAGAGCAAAAACAAACAGAACAGAGCCGAGCCCAGCCAATCGAGAGCACATAGCCAAGGTCTACTGTTTCTGCTCCCTCTCTCTCTCCTTCTACCCTCAGCTCCTCTCTCTCTTTCCATCTGTCCCCCCCTTTATATCTTTCCCTCTATGCCTCTCTTGTCTAGATATTCTGCCTTGCTTTTTCTTTCTTTCTTCCTCTCTTTCTCTCTCGTCACTCTCCATAGCCCTTCAGGCATCCCTTGGTCGGACTCAGCTGCAGTCTGCAGACTGGGACACAAACAGAGTTCAAGCCAAACACCGAACACAAAGTCCACTCATACTGCAGTGCAGTTTGTCCCTGTGTGACATGTCCTTCACTGCTACATTCAGGCTGAGAAATCTATGTAAAAGGCTGACAGACATCAAAATAACAATATACCAGAAAAATATAGTTCACATACAGTATTCAGTGTTTCCTTTGCCATAGAAAACTGGGACTGGTACTAGTAAAAAGCCTCAGAGTAAGCCACAGTAAATCAGTTAAAATTTTCAGGTTATTTTAATAAGATTGTTTATGCAAGGGGGGGCCTGGCTTCTACCTCCATCTCTCAGAAGATATCAGCCCAGCTAGTTTCATTTTTTACGAGGAATAGTGTTGAAATATACTGTGTGGATCCTGTATCCGCTGCTCCAACACTGTGTTGTCTCTCCCAGTTTCTGTTGTACTGCTGTACTACAGTGGCTAGCCTCTAGCCTGGCATGAACAACGGGAACGGTTTGTCACCCCTGCTGCCTCGCCTGGCTGAGTTTATCCATTTCCCCCGCCCCCCGTCTCCTTTCAAATCTCTCCCAAGTGCCATTGGGCAACACAGGGAGGGAGAGAGGAATGAAGCTGAACACTAGTTCCTCAGATTTGTCCACAGCCATTCATCCAAGACACAAACAAGTCCAATCCCATTTGTCCCAATATACTTATGTCTGTAAAGTTGGACAATTGGATTGGTGCAATGAAGACTGGGCGAAACCCACCAAGCCTCTTAGGGAAGGTAGAGCTAATGGATATATCCAATCCTTTTAGAGTTAGCCCCCTACACAAGTGCCTGGAACAGTTAGGGACATAGATACTGAGTGAGCAAAATATTAGGAACACCTGCACCCCAGAATCCTTGCAGAATCTGGGTCAATTTCTTCAGGACTTAAAATTAATTATTGAATCTCTCTCCTCTCCTGCACCTGCATCTTCCCCTATATGTGTGAGAGATGTAGAGTATCTAATAGGTGAAATCAATAAGGGATAGCCTACACCTAGATTCACCTGGTCGTGTCATGGAAAGCACAGGTGTTCCTAATATTTTGTAAACCCAATGTATGTCCATAAAGGCTATAAAAAGTTTAATACTGCGGACAGCCAGCTGGAAGAAGAAGCACACTGCGGTATCTAGGCTAATATTCATCTCTGTCACACAGGCAGGGGTTCAGGTCAGGATAAAAAAAAAAGTTTCATAACAGCATAAAAACAAACTACTGTACAGCTCTATGTACACCTCAGCACTAAAACAACCATAAAAGCCATTCAGGAATACGCAGTCACACATGTCGGTTCAGTGCCTCCATGGCTTTGGCTAGTGAAAGATAAGACAGGGAGGAGGAGGGGTGAGGTGAGTCAGGGCTTTCAGATCTGCTTTGTTGTGAAGCACAGGGTTTCACATTACAAAACATGGCAATCAGGCCAAATGTAACCTTTAAAGAAAAAAAAAAAAAGAGTCTCCCATGGATAATTTCTTTCCATTTGAATGACAAACTTCTACAGTCACCAATATCCATGGAAAAGAAATGATGGGGATGTCAATATGATACAAACAATTAGCGTAAATAATATATAAACCATCACCTCATTATATGTGTCTGGCCCTTGTTACCGCTGCCTAAGCAGGAGACCTTGACAGGTTTCGCCCACAGAGACAGGCTATGATGCACAATAATAGCAAACAAAGCCAAGCGAGCCTCGGGGTGTGCCCTCTCTCTGCCCATAATCCAGAGCCAAGGGACAGGATCGCTGACCGCAGAGAGGATGGAGGGGGAGGTTATAGCACTCACCACAGCAATCAACCAGTCAATCTGTGTCCACACACACACACACACACACACACAGACCTCTTCCTGATGGTGGCCACTCAAGGCACCAAGCTGTAGCAAGGGGGGTAGAGAGGGAGTGAGAGAGAGAAAAAAAAGCAAGGCTCCAATACAATGTGTTGTGCTTGCCATAATTAGAGCTTAACAGAACAGCCAAAGAGTCTAAAAATTCAAATCCAGCACTGGGTCACCTGCCACTGGGCTCAGCAAGGACACAAGTAGGGGCTTATTGAAAACCAGCTGAGTGTGGTGCAGCTGGTAAAACTGGGTTATTGTTGGAACTGCTAGTATCCCTCCCTTTACAATCCATACATTTGAATGTGATGAGAGGTATGTGTTAGGGAAAGCACTATAAGCACTCTTACTGTACACAACTGAAGCTTACCCACCACAACTGGAATTGAGATGGGACACATTGTTCCTTATTTGTGAAGAATTAAGCACTATGACTAACCTGTAGATTTTTAGCCTAAATTCCATTCAAAATCACAATATTTAAGCCGTCTGAAAGTGGTTTAAATTGGTCTTCCATGACGCTGACAGGCCACTTTGCACTTCACTGTGGAAAATTCTTGAGTTGTATATTGTGGTTGAATCTTTGCTTAGCTTATAACTGAGCCTATAATCAGAATCTAAACACCTAGATTTGGTGTAATCATAATCACCACAATCAGGCTTTGATTGCAATCATCCTGACCTGATATGTTTGGACTCTGGAATGATGGCTGAATAAGGCACAACAAACAAATGCACTGTATGTAGGCCATCCCTAAACAGCCAGTCTGCCTTTTCCTCACTTATACCCTATCATTACAGCTGGGCCTATTTATAAAGCCCATAAATTCAGCTTGCCACATTGAAAGAGCCGAGTTGCCAGAGGGTTTGTGGACTTGATGATTTTAAAACTCCCCCTTTTTCCCTCTCTCTGTCTACTTGCACAACTCAAACATACTCCCTTGCTCTCTCTCTCACTCACTCACTCACTCACCCCCTTTCTTTTGCTTGCTCTCGCCATCTTCAGTCCGTACATCTCTACCCAACGCACGTCATTGTAAATCCACAGTGTAAAGCTTGGTTAGCAGCTCTCTGCAGAATGCAAAGCTATTTTTCTCCCCGTCTCTCGCCGCAGAGAGGCACGCCCCGGAGCATTCCTGTCACACTACTGGACTTACACACTGGATTATGGCACGCTACATGCATGCAAACGCCTGGGCACACACACACACACACAAAACATACGTTTTGGTGGTCTTGGAACTGTGTCCCATTTCTCCTCATTGACCTTGTTTCCATTCATCCCTTCCTCTGTGCTCATGCACCTACACACCTTGCTTTGCTGAGTGTACAGCAGGCAACACCGATGGGGATCATCCTCAACTCGGCTATTCAAATCAGCTGTCAAGGTCAATGATGAGGAGATAAGGAGTTGATGCTCTTTCAACGGTTGAGGGAATATGCAAGTTTGGATTCTATTCTCCGGAAATGATAATAACAGTGCCTGAACCAAGCCAGAGGTTAACAAAAGGAAGCATGACACCTAACCCAGCCCATCCCAGTGTTCCTGAGCAGCAGTGTCAGTAAGAGCGAGGTAAAGGCATCCTCCTGATGGGCAGATTGGTAGAAAGAAACACAGGCCTCTACATGTCTGTGACTTTCTTGCCAAGCCCTCAGCAAGGAGCCCTTCTCCATACCTCATCATGTAGTAGTAAACTTCATTCGTCTCTTTGTTCCTCCTTATTTCTCAACTGCTACAGTATAGTATAGTTTTGAACCCAGTGTACCTTGTCAAAAAATACAAAATCACCTAATCACTCAGTCATCATTCTAACTGCAGTGGCCCCCCATTTCTCTTCTTGTCCATGAACAAAAAAACTCTGTTATCTCCAATTGTAATAATGCCATTGGTCCAGTGATGAGTGTATCAGCAGTTTGCCTCCAGATAGTTGAGATAGCTAGTCTACTCTATGTGCTGAGGCTGCGTTTTCCAGGGCCATGGGACCGCAGGTGTCTGCGTCATTCCACAGGTAGCCTATATAGTCCTAAACCCAGTACACCAGCTGCACATAGATACGACGCATGCTGCTAGGGGACTAATTAGGACTCACTGTGCTGCATGCACCATACACCATAGCTCAACCTGCTCAGCTGTCCTTGTTCTGTCAAACTCAACAGCCTAAATTACTCAGATACTAAAACAAAATACAGCAAACCAACACAGAAGCCTAGAAACAGCCTAATAAGGAGTTCACACATGGTTAAAACATGGTTACATTGCACTCTACAAGTCAATCTTCACACCCAACACCAACTACAACCTCTACAAGTTCAAGTTTTGAACTAGGCCTTGACATATTAGGCAGAAAAGAAACACTAGGACTTCAATTTTTTTTACCCAGTTTTTTGTGTTCAAAACAGTAAGCTAAAACAATTTCAATGTGTAGTCAGAGCCAGAAAAAAATCCAGTGTGTCAAAATTGACTTTCATTATACTGTGTAGCCACCACTTTGACCTAATTTTACACACTAGTCGTGAATCATCAAACAGTTGTTGTCAGAAACCAGACAGACAAAGAAACATTTTAGAAACTCCCAACACATGCGACCCTGCAAGCACATAAGATAAGATACAGGCAGGCCGGAGATGATGACAGACACACTTCAGCCTCCACAAAGTTTCTGCTGGTATCTGCAAAGCAAAAACAGCTCAACACCTCTTCAGTCATCATCTAAAAATACAGTGCTCAGATGTAGCTTAAGCTAACCGCAAGACACTTAAGACCAAGAAATTTCACACATGACATGAATGTAAAAATAAGACAATGTAATTTGATCATCACTTTAACTTATTCTTTGCCAACCATGCGGTTGCCATTAAGACACATTTGAAATTAGGTTTTGATAAGCTCTCTAGCTGGCTCTGGCTGTGGTGTCAAGGCAGAGAGCAGCTTGTTTTATAATCATCATATTAGGGAACAAAGGCAGTTCCTCTAATATGGTTTAGGTTGATTATCCAACAACAGCTATAGACTTGCATACTACAGTGAGCTAGACATTGCCTTTAACCAACAAACTACACCTCTAAATCACATTAAGCCTAGTTTTAATAGGACTGACCTAAATGTGCAATTGGTGGGCCAATTAATCTCTAATAACTACACTATTGCCAAGTAAGGTTCTCAATATGCCAGCCTATTGGTTGAGAAGTGAAAGGCATTGAGCTGAACGGGAGAGCGTATTCTGAGGCCAACCTAGAATCTCCCGTCCCTTGAGATCTCTCCGAGAAATACTGGCACAGCTATGATTGAGGCAATTATCTTTTCACCCGCAGTTTCACGCAATTGCATCCGCCAGGATGTGTAGGCCAATTACAACTCAAGGCTGAGCTCCTAAAAATGGAGCAACCCCCCTCCCAAATCTCCCCTATCCTCCCCCCCCTACCCTCAACCACTGTCAGCTCTGTCTGCCAGTCTGCAGTGGGGCTGCAGAGTACAAACCATCAGCCAAAGACCATATGGTCCTTTTCTTTTAAAGATGGCAGACAGGCTTTCTGTGGATTGACTGAGTGTAGGGCTGTCTGGCTGCGCTCTGCTGTGAATCAAGAAGCAGCAGCAGCGTATTCAATACAATCACAACCCCCATCTTTCATATTCTAACTCTAATTAACATTCCAAGTCTCTCACAGTAAGCTAATAAGACAAAGCAAAGTCTCTATTTATTAAATACGCTTCCTGTCTCACAATTTCAATTACTACAGTAGTTATAAGGGTCAGCTACTTTTGCATTGTCTGCAAAGAAACAGCCTAGGATATCCTATATTCAAAAAAGTAAGAATGAGAGAAATGTGATATAAACCCTTTTGTCTAAAGCAGGCGCTAGTGATCAATTTCCACATTAGTCTGGCACCGAAATTCAAGCCATTCCTCTGCTAAGCCTGGGTCACAACAACATGTGGCTGACAGACCCATGGAGCGGCCCGTGTGACAGAAGGAAGTGTAAATACATTATTTCATCAAGAGGAAATGACTTGCCACATTAGGCACCGCTCTGATGCCACTGGGATAGCACAAACAGTATTGCGGCCAAAGAAAATCAAAGAAGTGGAAAGAGGAAAACAGAGAGGGAGAGGAACTTTTAAGTGAAACGCACATACGCCTAATTTTACTGTTCCTATTCGCTGTTTTACTATATGATTAGCTTTTTCCACCACCCAGACATTAGTCATGTAGCTTGAGCATGCCCCGGCAGTCCCACTCTCTTAGTGTATGTGGAAGATTTTGGTAAGGTTTGGCCGGTGTGCTGCTGTGTGGAAGAGGCAGCTGGAGGAGGCCTACTGTAGATTTGGGCTATTTGCATACCACCACAGCCTACAACTGTCTAACTCTAACCACTGGAGTTGTTGTTGTATGGTTGCGTTCAAATGCTCTTTAAATTAATGGAGTGAGTAAAATAGGAGAGAAGGGCTGTTTCCAATTTCAAGTGTAAACCAAAACCACCTCAAATTGACCCAATAAAGTCCTAGCAGGTAGATCTATTGCTTGTTTCACCTAAACCTATCATTGACACTCATACTAGGTGTGCAACTGTCAATTTTACCCAAACAGGAGTGAACATAATAACAGTATGCTACATCTGAGAGTGTGAGATGCCCGTGGTGGCTCCACACCAACTCGTCTGACTGCTTTTTCCTGGCAGGGACTGAATGGTCTGCATCGAGCCCAACATTGTGCGGCTTTTCTGAATTCCAGGTGAGCCAGCCGTGTGTTGTTCACTCGAGCAAAACAACAGACAGCCACACACACACATGACATGTATGTCAGTCACACCGTGCAGCAGGCCCGGCGGGGGACATGGCACTGCAACAAGTTAGCCTACATTTCTCAACTCACACAGTGGATGCAAGTATGTACCACTAACCAAACGGGCGACATCCTGTTTTAATTAGAAAAGGCACGTATGAAAGCCACAGTCCCGCGTATGCTTTGATATCTATTATCAAAATAATATGGTTAAAGCAGTACGATAATATTCAGCAACTACTTCACTACAACTTCCTATAACGTTACTGTCCATTCAGCCTGATATTGAGATGGAAGCAAGATTATAATGCAAAGAGAAATTCTCCTTTGACAACAACATATTTTGACAAATTAGTGAAGCTGCTTTCTCATACAAAAAGACAACAAACACACAAGGAAGATTTTTTTTTTTTACCTTGCTCGGTTGTCTTTCTCATTGTCTCGGTGTAATCCTTTACTGCATTCCCCCGCGATTCAGCTGAGACACACAAAAAAAAATCAAGTCGCAGCTTTTCGGTGTCTTGCTTGTGTTTTTTGCCCTTTGATTAAAACAAAACAAAAAATCAAGACTCAGGCAATCCCACTTGGTAACAAACAGGCTAACAACGACGGAGCCTCTCGGACAAAGCTCAGTAACGTTACTGAATGAGCCTGAACCCGGGCTGTAAAAAAAAAAAAGAAGAAGAAACACAGACGACTCTAAAAAAAATCTGTACCTACCTACTTGTCATCTCTATGTGTATACTAAATAAAAAACAGCACTCGCCGAGGTGAAAGAGCTTCAAAAGTGCATCATTTCCAAGCAAACTGGATGGCTTTAGACCAGCTAACCAGCTAGCCTGTCGCTACTTCCTTTCTCTTTGCCTAAATAATAGCAGCAGCAGCCTGAGCGGTGGAAAAAAAAAAGTTGAGGAAAAAGCCGCAAGCCTGATTCTATACAATGAAGGCGCCCTGTTGCTGCGGGGCGTTTGTTGAAGCACAGCGCCCCCTGCTGGACAACAGCGGCGGTACAATGCAGATCTGACTGAACTTGATAGAGGAAGTCCCACATTTGTATTTTGAGTGAGAAGTTGGGTTGTGGTTCCATTGACTTGCATGGAGTCGGGCCGGTTTTTTTTTGAGTCATTTTGGAGCTCCGCCTCCGCCCCTAGCGGACGTTAGAGGAACTGCCGCCTGCATGCCGCCACTTCCTTATTGGCTTGAAAATTCCCCCCAACACTTTCTGGCTTACCTCATTTCCACATTTCTCCATTTCTCATTCCCCCCAATAATACCCCCATACTTTTCCTTGTTTAAACTTTTTATTGAGTATAGAGTAAAAAAAAAAAAAGATATTACTGGTATCCGAGACATTTTACAATTTTCACAACAATTTACAATTTTCACAGCAATTATTGGTTTACCTGGGGTCAAACTGACCCTCAAACTGACCCTTGATGTGTAAGGGGATGGGGGGGGGATTCATCGTTTTATGTTATTTATTTAAGTGCTATGAAGATGGAGACATGAAACAGCTGTGTAGGTTGAAATTGCTGGGGTCAATTTGACCCCAAACATAAAACACTTTAGTTGATTTTAATATAATAAGAGGCTTAATATAAAACACCAAAGAAGCAAAGCACGACTGTTTCAGCACTAAGACCTCTCTCAGCGTGCAACAGACTAGAATTTTGGTAAAGCAAAACAAATATATATATATATTTTTTAAATAAAGATTCCTACAACATCAAACTGGTTCGAACACAAAACCAAGAGCCCAAAATGCACAGAGATGGAAATCACAAACATTGTACATTCACTCTCTATTATTCTCATTAGACTGCCCTACAAAGGTGAACAGTAGTAATGTATTGTGTTTCTCAAAGATTCAACATCATGACTCTGAAGTTTAGTTTTAATTTTAACAAACATTAGACCTATTACATTAGTCCAGTTCTGTACCAAGAATTCTTCTGTCAGGACAAGAGATAACGAAGATGAATGGCGTGAAGACAGAGATGGAGATAGAGATCCTGTCTGTCTGTTTCTCTCTGACTTGCTCTTATGGAGTTACCACTCTTTAGTTTTGTACGGCAGAATATGTCTCACAAAGAATTGAAGGGTTTCGTTGCAAAACACTATATCATCAGTTTTGGAAAATTTTTGCATCCTAAATTTCATCAGTCAATATTTCAAAATCACAGATGATTCTATCCTCAAAAAACATAACATGTTTTGTAAGTAAAGATCTAAAGATAACTTCTAACTTTGATAGTTGCCCACAACAGACTTAACTTTAACACCAGCTGTCATTTTGTCAGAGCAGATTGTGAAGTGGTTGAAAATCTCAGCTTGGATTGAAACTCTTCAATTGCAAAGTTCCAAACCAAGTTTATTCTACCATCTAGCCTGTATCAAACACAGTTACAATCCTGAGACGATTGAAAAACACTCTTTGGCATTCAGTGAGTTTAGAGCGGCTTCCAGTGGTCAGACAGTGATGCTGCATGTTGCCTCCCCAGAAGGATTCAGTGCTGTTTTCTGTCCAGCAGGTGTTGACTGCTCACTGCCAAGCAGGTCGGCATGCAGTCAAAGTGCTTACGCGGCTGCATTCACATTGGCCAACTTTTCCTTTTTGTACAGTTTTTTCTTGGCCTCTTACATTTTTGTCTGTCTGTCTTTGTCTGTCTATTCATTTTATTATTATTATTATTCAGCCTTAAAATGTGGTTTATTTTATGTCCACTTCTCATGATAGATGTATTTTGCTACACAGTCAGGGGTTGATGTTTTAATTTCTGTTGTGCACCAATGGACTTAGTTCAGACTATACAGTGAGGTGACTCATAGTATAGTTTGAGTTTGAGTTTTTAATAGGCATCTCTTTCTTCCAAGAGTCCCAAAAAATGTGTGTTTTATTTTAGCAGAGTTTATCCGGTCAGTGAAGACCCACATGTCTTTCTAAATGTCTGTCTTTCAGTGATCATTACAGTGAAAATAAAGCACATCATTTTTTTTTTTTTAAAAAGAAGCAGACAAGTTACAGAAGCATTTTTAAGCTTTGAGACAACGGAGATGTGGATTGTGCAAAAGAAGCTGCGACTCAATATCAGGAAGATCTCCCTGATATGTTGTACCTTCAGTGTATGTCCAATCTCCAACATGAAAAACAAATTACTATTACTATTATTATTAGTTTTATTATTATTATTATTATTAATGGTGGGAGAGATTTGATGGCTATGGAAAGAGTTTGAGCCACAAACACAAAGTTGTTTACAGCCACCCAAAGCCAAAAGTTTTTTGTTCATCAGTGGAAACAAATGATAAACAGCTGTGGTAAGCTCTTTGTGGGTAGAGTGATGTTTGAAGTTTTATTTTCAGTGTAAGGGCGTTTTCAACAGTTACGGGTGTTGTTGACACCTCAGGATGCTGCAGCTGGATGTTTTTTTTGCTCCCGTTTCATTTTCAAGTTCCTCTGCAGCATCACTTGACTTAGGTTTTACCATATGAGTTACTGATGCATGTTTGCATTTTTATAGCTCTATATAATAGACTTACTAAAAAGGAGAAGTTAGCCTTGGCTTGGTTTCACGGGGAGCGCCCTTGTTATGCTTCATTACTATATGTAGGTCAGCTGCATCACAATTATATTGCCTTTGCATTATTTCTATCATTAAATACAATTAAATACAAAGCTGCATCAATATTAGCATTGCAATCTTCCACAGGCTCTGCAGGAGATCTTTTCTTGCTCTTTAATGGAGATAGTATGCTAACTGAAGAGCTGTCATGATTCATCTTGAGTCATAACACAGAAGTAGAGCTGGGATGGACCTAAATGGAAGATGACAGAGCCTGCATTTTTTTTTTATTACTGAAGAATCTGAGAAAGAAAAACAAAAATTGCTAAGAGAAATATAGTTGGGGCACTGACATAATTATATTGAGAGTTTCTTAAAGGTTTCACTCAATGTTTTTTCAGACCACAGCAGCATGCTTTTGAAGTATTTGATAAATGATAATTATAGTGCAGGGATACAAATAGAAACTAGTTTGCTGAGAGTTAGAAATCTATAATCATAGCTTTTTGGAAACTCTCCACTCTGCCCTTGAGAAGCAGTGAGTCTGTGTTCTGGGTTCGCTCATATTTGAGAAGTGGTTTCATGATTTTTTTTCGGTAAGTGGTAAATCTGGCATCACTTTCTAGTGCGTGAGAGATGCTTGGGTCTCGTGTGCTGGTGCTTAGTATGTTATGGGCTCATGGTTGAGTTGAAAGTGGTTCGAGCTTCACGGCTACTGCCTGCTGCATGGCCTGTGGTTAGACTCCACTGGTGCGTAGTTAGCGGTTTACTCATGTTAAGTGGGAAGGGAGTGAATAGTGTTACTGTGGCCCAGAGGTGTGACCAAGTGATCTTCGCTCGAGTCTCAAGTCAGGCTCATGTGTTGAGGCACAAGTCTCAAGTCAAGTCTCAAGTCTAAATGTAGAACACCAAGTCAAGTCAGGACAAATCAAGAGTCCAGTATCAATTTAATATCTTAAAGAAAACAAAATATCTAGGACTTTTCAATGCAATATGGTTTTAATAGTATAAAAACTTAGTAAGTGCATCATGAGTTTGATTTCTATAATCAGTTTTAACTTTAAATTAAATTCAATCATTCCATTCAAATTCAGAAAACAGAATTTAAATTAAATTTTCTGGTGGAACAAATCTCATCACTTTCAATCCAAGTTTACACAAACACAAGATCTTTTGTGAAGACTTTAGAAACCTTTTCAAGTCATCAAAGTACAAGTCAAAGTCACGTCCCAAGTCACCAGAACCAAAGTCAAGTCTCAAGTCTTCTCCTCATGCATCAAATCAAGTCTCGAGCAATTGTGACTGGAGTCTGACTTTAGTCCAATTCCTGTGACAGAGTCCCTACCTCAGCTGTGGCTTATCTGCTGATACCGCTACCACAGCTGGGTGTCGAGGTATGAAACCCTGTTGTGCAGGGAGGGGCCCCTCATCATCAGATTGGGAGTTCCTGTTTTTCTCTTGTTATTTCTGAGAAATATTGAGAAAAAAAAATTCTAATTTAATGATTTTGTAATGATGCCTCTGTGTGCCAGTGGCTCGTAAAAGTGAGTAGGCTATCTTGCCACACATCCTCCAAAACATCCTTTTGTCATCATACACTATCGTACATCTATTATGTGTGGCATACATGTGTTGAAACAGTCCTTCCCGTATAAGTCAGCTTAAGAAAGGATATTGCAGTAGCAGTGAAAGTTGCATGATGCCCTGGGAAAACATGATCTTGATGCACCACAAAAACTGATGGCAACTAAATTAATAAATGTGAATTTTTTGTCAAATGTACCTTTCTGACAGAAGCAGTAGAAGCAGTAGCACTTGGCAAACAACATCTTTTGCCAAGTTTTTGTCAAATTCTGAATTTCACAATTTCACTGTCTCTTTGTAAGGTGATGGAACAAAAGTGACAGCAATCTCTGTTGCATACGTGTGTGTGCATATGTGTGTGTGTATGTGTGTGTGTGTGTGTGTGTGTGTGTGTGTGTGTGTGTGTGTGTTGCATGTGTGTATGTGTGTGTGTGTGTGTGTGTGTGTATGGTTGGGTGTGGACCACCTTCTGAGCCTTACTTCCCCATCAAACAAGAGCAGCAAAAATCCGTGCTCAGTTTGAGTTGATGATATTCACACACTCAGCATCACCACCTCTACAGTAAGTACTGTGTCCTGTCACTTCTGCAAAGCTTTGCTGTCAAAGAATTCACTTTACTGTACAGGTCAGCTAATTATGTATAACAGATTTCATCAATTTGTCATGAGAATATTGTTGAATTGTTAAAACAAATTTCACAATTTCAACTTTTGTGGCATTACATGCAGAACTTCATGAGTAAAGATGAATGCATTTTTTCTGCTACTGTTCACATTAAAGGTTTTACAATATTAACTATGAAAATGCTCAAATTTTCACCAAAAATGGTTTTAAAGGAAAAAGAAAAAAAAAAAACCTGTGCAGATTTTTTATTTTTTATTTTTATGTTTTTGCCATTTGGCAATTTTTTACTATTATAGTATACAGTTGGCTCTGCTGATTGAGAGCTTTAAGATAACATTTTTCATCATTCTTTTATCAAATCATATGTGTATTTCCTTCACGTGCCAATTTAAAGGCCCTCTGCAGCTGCTTACTTCTTCTTCTGTTAACCACAGTTTAGCGGAGTGTGTGTGGCGCAGGGGGGAGAGATTTAAATTATGCCTTTTAAATTGACTGAAGCACGCTGATGAGGGAGCACACAGCACAGTCATAATGAGCACCAGGGGATTTTATGTTGTGTGATCGTTGTGAACTTAATTCATGTGATTTGTACATAGATACTGTATTGATGTTGCTCTTTTTTTATCACTTCTCAGGTGTGTGTTGTCCACTAGCAGAGCTCCAGTGGTAAGAGTGTGATAGCCTGTTTGAGAACAGGAGTTCCACACTAATTCCAGTGCAGCTCATACCAGCTAAGCTTTTTCTAGCCGGACCCAACCAACTTGAGATCATCCCACTCCGCTCCTGTCCCACCCACAGCCCGTCCCGTCTCCACCAACCCAGCCTTTACTATGAATATCTTCTCGCTCAGCTCGCCCTCCTCCTGCCCCAACTTGTACCATTCCCCCAGTTACTACGGCAACACCAGCATCTCAAACGCCACCACCGCAAACAGCAACATCAACTATGTGATCCTGCAGCATTACAACCACACCGGCCGTCTGCAGAACAGAACCATTTCAAGCAACCAGAACCACATCACTGTCACCATGGGCATCTTCCTGTTGTTCAGTGTTTTCATCATCCTGGAGAACCTCCTGGTGCTGATAGCTGTTGTCTCCCGCATCTGCCACAGCCGGCGCTGGGTGTATGTCTGCATCGCCAACATCACCCTCAGTGACCTCCTCACCGGCGCTGCCTACGTGGTCAACATCTGTATGTCTGGCAGCCAGACGTTCCGCCTCAGCCCCGAGCTCTGGCTCTTCAGGGAAGGCACGCTCTTCGTGGCACTGGCCGCATCCATATTCAGTCTTCTGCTGATTGCCGTGGAGCGCTACACCACCATGATAAAGCCGCTGCAGCAGAAGTCAACCAGGAGGACCTACTGCCGCATCTACAGCTTGGTGGTGCTCTGCTGGGTTTTGGCGCTGGTGATCGGCTTCCTCCCCTTGTTCGGGTGGAACTGCATGTGCAGCCTGGAGGATTGCTCCACCCTCCTCCCTCTCTACTCTAAGACCTACATCTTCTTCTCCCTCACCATCTTCTTCATCATCCTACTGGCCATCGGAGTGCTCTATGGTCTCATCTACAGGCACGTACATACAACACAGCTGGACTTCCAGCGCAGTCGCAAACGGGCCCTGGCTCTCCTCAAAACTGTCATCTCCATTGTAGGGGTCTTCATGATCTGCTGGGGGCCTCTGTTCCTGCTCTTACTGGTGGACTTCTTCTGCACCTCCCGCCAGTGTGCCCCTCTGTTCAGCGCTGACATGGTCATTTGCCTGGCGGTCCTCAACTCTGGCCTGAACCCCATCATCTACGCCCTGGGCAGCAGCGAACTGAGGAAGGCCATCGCCGGCCTGCTGTGCTGCTGCTGCCTGAAGGTCGGCCTCTGCAGCCCGGACACCTTCCTGTCCAAGGAGACCAGCAGCACCTCAGAGAGCCGGAGGGACAGCCTGAGGAACAGTTTCAGTAAGGTCAGAAGTCTAAGCGTGGCCTCCCCGCCGTCGACTCCACGCAAGAGTCGCAACGCCCCAAAAAAATACAGACTTAGCTCCACCACCACCTGCCTGTCAGTTTCAAGTGGTTAAACCACAGAGCGCTCCCCACCCAAACAAACAGGACCTGTGCGCACCGATACACATCTACTGGTTTCCTCTGAGTTTTGGTTTGAATGTATAATGCTTTGTCATACAACTGTTGATTACACTGTCATAAAACTGAACTGTCATAAAATACAGAAAAAAAAATTTACTTTTTCCTAGAGGTTGCAATAATACTGTGGATAGAAGAAATGCCTTATTTGTGTTATTATTTTAGCCTTACCAGCCATATTTTCTCTTTATGCATTTCAGTATTTTGTTGTATAATTTCTGTTTACTGAGTTACACTGTACTTGTTGTTATATGCTGTAAATTTATGTTTTAAGTTTTGAAACTACTGCTATTTACAGGAGTTAATGTACAGTATATATACAGTATAAAAGGAGTCACAGACAATGCAAATGTCTGTTTCAATATTGTGTTGTAACAATTTTTTCGAAGCCCAATGTTGTTGTTTTTTACAGAACTGAATATAAATAAAGTTTATTTTACTTTAACAATGAATAAATGTTTTATTTACTGTAATAACTATACTACCACCACTTTCCTCTGGAGGGAGACATATTATCAAAAGGCTTGGACTGGCTTCTGTGTGAAGACCAACTGATTCAAAGTGCTTTTGTCTTTTCCCAGTCTGAAAAGGAGATATTGTACTGAACTCTGCATGTGTGATGAATAGCTTTCTAATTTTAACAGATGCTGCAGTGAACAGAGGTAGATTTACCATATCCCACCACAGTACACACAGACATCTTCTAATCTCTGCCTAAAACAATATTTTTGTTCATTCAGCGGTTTAGTACAGGATTTGCCAACCAGTTGTGTGAGTAAGTGTGCCTGAGGGAAAATGTTTATTTTCTTTACTTTTGAAGGCTCTTCTCCTCTGGCAGACCTACACTATCGCCAGGTTGCGTAACAGACTCCTCAAGAGGCCTTTTCCAGGCTGCTCTCCCTCTCTGCTTTCTGACAGATTGAGTGATTGAAGTTCAGTACAGAGAGGGTGAGGGCTGGGACTGCAGCCCCAAGGGCATACACAGCCACGGCTTATTGATAAATTCATTATGACTGTCTGGCAGGATAGATAGATAAGGTTCAGCAGGTAGTCTCCACCCCTAAGTCATATAGGCTACTGTACTGTACTGAAACGTCTGCATCCTGGAACAACTTGTTTTATCTCGACTCGAGAATATCGGAGGGACTTTCACAGAAGAAACCCAAATGTCTAAAACTTTCAATAAGCAGACAGTATGCAAAGTTGGTTTCTCTGGCACAGTTTCACATTTTAGTTCATTATAGAGACACTGTAAAAAGAAGTTTGAAAATTGGATTGATTTTATTTTTAGAGAGATAAACATCTAATTTGAAGGAATAGTTTGCACTTTTTTGTTATTGTTTCCTTTCTGGGTTAACTCTAGAAATAGCAATCTAGCCAATATCAAAGCTTAAAGGAATTAACCATTTAGATAAAGTATCATGAAGGATCCAGAGAACAGTCAGTTGCCAGCTGGCATCAAGGTCTTTTACATACTCAAAATGAACAATAGACTTTAAGAGTTTTCATTTTTCATGCATCATTGTCTTTTTTCCTACCTCAGGCAGTGCTGAGTTAAATCATACATGTTTTTTTTTTCCATGTGAAACTCACACAGTCATAACAGCCATGAAAATAAGAGCATGAGAGAGAGGAAATTATGGAAATGATTGATGCATGATATTAGACTGTGGTTGATGGAGGATTGGTTATTACAAATTACAGGAGACGGATTGGCACCTAACTGATAGAGGTCTGTGTGTGTTCTCTCTCTCTCTCTGTATGTGTGTGTGTGTGTGTGTGTGTGTGTGTGTGTGTGTGTGTGTGTGTGTGTGTGTGTGTGTGTGTGAGTCATGATCACAAACCCATACTAATGATAAAAAAGATTAGCCCAAGGAAGAAGTGAATTAAAAGAAAAAATCCCTATTCCTAAGAAAGAATTTGCAATAAATTATTCAAAATGCTTTAAATGATGAAAGCATTCCTATATACAATATACTGTATGTCTACCTTGTGTATGCAAGCATTGAACGATTAAATGTGTTCAGTTATAAAAAAAAATATGTAGTACAATAGTACATTTATTGTTACTGGTGTTCAAAGTGAATCTGAGCTTCATGAGTAAATGATTCATATTCTGACTTGTTCACTTGTTTGTTTTATGCCTCCTATGCCCCTCCTATGGATAAGGAGCCAGGGAGAGGGAGCCACCACCGACTGTTGAGATGAACCCCTGCTCTGGCAGCTGCTCAAGGCATCAGACAGGCATTCCTGTTGGTGACGTGTGTGAGCTGCACGGGCTCGTCAGCGCCGGCTGCAAGGAGGAAATGAGGCGTGGAGGTGAGAGGAGAAGAACGTCGCTTTTATCCCTTTTACCTGAAATGGCCGCCCACGCAGCGGCTGAGATGATTGTGTTGTGCCATAGGCAGCCGCTAAATTACACACACACACACACACACACACACATGCACACACACACACACACACACACACAGGTATACACACACACACACACACACACACACACATTTCATAGTATTTCTATATACAGTATGACAATGAAGCAACTTGACTTTGCAACACACACTCATACACACACAATTGCAAATGTATACACATACATATATAAAGATGCAGAAAAACACACACAAACGCACACACACACATACACACACACATGCACATAACCGCACACACCTACACATTAAAAACCAGTCTCTGCAGTCATTTGTGAGGTTTCTCCTAAGTAATCGCGCCCCTGTGAGAAGTTCTGAGGCCAGCTCTCCTCAGAATCTTTTCCTGTTTTTTTTTGTGGTTATGGAAGCAAACAAGTCATTGCTAGTTTTGTGTGTTTGTCTGTGTGTGTTTGTGTGTGTGTGTGTGTGTGTGTGTGTGTGTTTCCCCTTCCCCACTCATGAATTCCTGCATCTTTACGGTTAAGAGTAGGGGATAAGCCTCCCTCATCTCTGGTCCTGGCACGGCTCCAGGTCCGGTGCCTGATGAAAAAGCAACAGAAAATTCCAGGCTTTATTAGCTCCGGGCTCAGAGACGTTTGTTGTATCATATTTGACATGTCAGGGGCTGATCACCAATCTTTCCTTCTCTCAGTATCTCTCTCTCTCGCTGCAACAAGAAGGCCTTTTCTCCACTCCAAATGAGGTGCGATGGGTTAATGATGGTTGCGTGCAGACGTGGCCATGCCCTCAATAATTACCTCGCTGGCTTTGCCTCCAGGTGTTCAGCAGACAGCTAATGATGTACTGTCTGAGGAGAGGCGAAGGCAACGGGTGAGGCGGGGTGTCGGGCCGGGCAGGAGAGGTGCCGGAGCCAAGGGGGGAACCTGACGAAACCGAGGGACAGAGGCTAAAGAGTGAAGCAATGACACAGTCTGATCTCTGGTACTGTAAACACTGAAACGGAAGAGTCATTCAGTCAGTAAGACATTCAACTAGTCAAACAGTCAGTCAGTCAGTCAGTCAGTCAGTCAGTCAGTGGTCGACTGGGATAAAAAAAAAAAAAAACGGCCCTGGAAATTTGACCCAGACCGGCCGACCCGCTCCACTGCCGACCCGCTTCTCACATTATGGACACATATTGTGTCAAAGTATTATTAGATTCATAGCCTATTTTTTTTAGAATCTTTAAAATGAAGTTGCCATTTTATATATTGGATGATACATTTCATTTCAAAATTTAATACAAAACATCACTTTTACAATTAGTTATTGACAAGATTTATGCTCACTACCCATAATTGTCACATCTCAGCAACTTGGAGATCATAGAGAATTTTAACTTTCCTTTTACTTTTTTACTGCTTTAATAGTAATTATGATAATTCCGACAGCACCTGAAGGCAGCATAACAGCTACAATTATGCTGCTGCACTTTGATGCTAGAAGAAGAACTGATACATGTTGCACTGTTAGTTCTAGTGCGAAAAAATAATTTAATCAATTTCTGGCATTTGGTCACATCTGCCCTGAGGGACTGTTTTCACTTAGTTTTTCAGTCCCACTTTTGCAATTTTGTTCTGCTGCTTTTCCATGATCATTTGTTAGGTCGACTCAGACACAATTTATGCACAACACAATCAGTCTGACGTTGTCAGCTCAATGTATGAAAGGTCATGAGACTCATGAGATGTGATGACTTAAGATCCCCACTCACAAACACACACCTCTATGGAGCCGGCCGGTCTACAGCAGAACTGCCAAACAGCATGGGACATTTTTTTTAAAATCTTTTCCTATCAGTGTTGCTTCACTCACTGCTGGCCCACAGGTTGACCCACAGGCTGACCGGCCCAGATCAATGGTTCTGAACGTGGGGTCCGAAGACCACCAGGGGTCCCTGAGGGGGAGCCAGGGGGTCCCCAGCAAACTGATGAATTGTTAAACGTCACCATTATTTCATTTACAAGAAGTTAACACAATTAGAGGATGTAGAAGAATGATTATTTTGGTCATAGTTTCACTGTTATCTCTCTATCTACAAAACAGATAGTCATAGGATTCTGGCAAAAATCGTATCTAACAATACAAAATCTCATCAAATGGGGGTCCGTGGCTCTAATGTGGACTAAATTTGGGGTCTTTGATATGAAAAAGGTTGAGAATCACTGCTCTTGATGACCAGTCCGCCCCTGCAGTCACTCACTCACTCGCTCACTCACTCCCTATCTCTCTTTTCCCATGTCTCCTCCTCTCCAGCCTCTTATTGCATGAACCCAGTGGCAGCAGGCTTGCTGTTAACCATACCCGAGTTACACAATGCCCTAATCCCCTCTCCTGTACCTGTAGGTCATGGGAAAGAGGAGGGACAACATGTAAACACGGTGGTGTGGGGAGACGGAAGGCGATGTGGAGGTGGTCTAGCCGTCTGACACCTGGCAGTCCAGTTTAACAGAAGAATCTACAGGTAGTTGAGAAAGAATGACTTACACACTTCACTCCTCTGGACTCCCGCAACTGTTTCTTGGACATATTGGCCACAGTTCTATAGATTTACTGTACAACAATAGATTCACTGTAATGACGATATATTTTGATTTGGATATGAGAGTCTTTCATTATCATTAATTTCTCATAATTAGCCATACAGCACCTATCTACTTCTACAGGGCAGGAGAATACACAATAGTACTTTTTGTGAGTGAGTGAGCATGTGTGCAAGTGTTAATGTGTGTGTGTTTCAAGATACGTGTTAACATGTGTGTGCGTGTGTCCTTGCATGTGTGTGAGTGTGTGTGTGTGTGTGTGTGTGTGAGTGTGTGTGTGTGTGTGTGTTCCCACACTGAGGTAATGGAGAGAGTGACAGCCAGGTATCTGTGAGGTCAGCGGTTATCTGGTCTTTCTCAGCCGCACAGAGGATGATTTCATAAACTGGCAGCATCAGGAAATTCTCTCTCTCTCTTCTCTCTTTATTTGACCCAGCGGACGCGCTCCCTAAGAAAGCCTCCCTAAGAAAAAAAAGCCTGTGTGTTTGGCTACCTTACAGCGTCCCACTCCACATTCAGACATCAATAATGGCTGTGTAAATACTCTGTGTTGTGGATACAATTATACCCAATCAGTCAAATCGGTCGCCATTTTCCTCTGGGCAGCTGACATCATGCTCTTGCCAACACAGAGAACAAAGGAGAGGAAGGGCGTTCTCGCTGCGTGTCCACACGAACAAGTCAAACATTTGCATACAAGACCATTTTTGTTCCCCATGTGTCTGTGTTTCTCTCTCCTGCACCTGGCTGTGGAATCTCGCCTGAAGGATTTGGAGACCCAGGTTCTCTTGTTCTGCGGTGCAATTGGATTTTATTATAATTTATGTATGTTCACAGTTAGGTCTCCCCAGCAATGCATAAACGCATGCAAAGTGTGTCTATTATCGCCCTACCTCCCATGCACACACACACACACACACACACACACACTGGGACTCTGACCTGACGACACACAGTAGGAAGACAACAGCTGAAGAGGAAAAGGGAGGATGACAGAATGGAGAAAGATGAACTCTCCTCAGCTGTTTCTTCCTCAGCTCATTCGCCTTCGTACTGTCGTTTTTTTGGGGGGATTTTTTTCTGTATGTTGACAGAAAGAAAGCTGGGAGGGACACAGGAGAGAGAGAGAGAGAGAGAAGGTTCTGGAGAGATTTAGTCGTAGGCCAGCGCTGGGTACATGTGGGGAGATGGGGGTCTTAACAGCTACACCATCTCTGGGCACAGCTGTTTCCTCTTTCTTTATCAGATTCCAGATAGTGGGACAGCGGATACAAAGAAGAACAGGCCAGGGGTTATGAGAAATAAAATGGTGGAGGCAGACACATTGTGTACACAAACCCTTTGCTTTTAACCTTTCCCTTTTCATAAAAAAAAAAAGAAAATAACATGTTACAACAAGGTGAAAAATTGCCACAAGCACACAAAGGCGCTTTTTCAATCTTCTTTCGTTTTGGGTACACAGGACAATTACTAAAGACAACACTAGTTTTCTCCCAGGTTTGGATCTCGGCCATCGTCAGTGACTTTGCGCTCAACCTTGGGAATGTATGTGGGCATGTTTTCCTTCTTTTCTTAATCCCCTCTCTCATTCTTCCTCTGCTTTGGCTGAGCACCGTGACCACTTAACTAATTGTGTTGTGAAAGATGTTCCAAGGGTGATGATGTGGCTTCGGTTTCCAAAAAGTTTCCAAAGTGAGGAGGACACAGGTTTTCTTTGAGAGAGGTCTGTTGTGTTCAAGTTCAGGGGCCTCATTTATAAAAACATGCTTTGTCTTTGTTTATTTATTATTATTTTGTTGGAGATAATTTATGGATCCCCGTAAGCGGAAATTGTCTTTCGCTTGCCCACCTCCACAGGAAGGTCAGAGGTGAGAGGTCAGGGTCAGATACACAACAGCACAACTGGAACTGGTTTGGATTCAGCGTTTGGCTCAAGGACACTTCAGCAGGGCTTGAACTCGGTCTTTCCGGCTGAAGGACAGTAATCGCTACGCCAATCTGTTATAGCTTAATTCCAACTTAAATTCATTTGAATAAATATGATAAAAGCAAATTATTAAAGTCCCCATGACATGACGTCCCATTACTTTTACTTCCTGGAAAACAGAGTATCTTTCATGGTGACTTCATGCTGCTCTATCTATTAGGTGTAAATAAGTTTCTAACCAATAAAACCACCAGATTTTTGAACAACCCTGCCCCTCTGCACCCCTCCCATCAAATAAAATTGCCTTTCTCTCCCTGACTGATATTCCACTGGTTTAGACTTTTGATTGATCCCTCACTGCATTATGTACCACCCTGACATCCTGTT
Source organism: Centroberyx affinis (assembly GCF_046629955.1). NCBI lineage: Eukaryota > Metazoa > Chordata > Actinopteri > Beryciformes > Berycidae > Centroberyx > Centroberyx affinis. The sequence continues at coordinate 675,843 of NW_027282008.1, forward strand.
TCAACAGGAAATGCATCAAATCCAGGAAGTAAAGATGCCATTTCATGGTGTCTTTAAGATTATATCTGCAGTAATGTCTTGCATGATGATAGATTTTTTTGTTCCGTGTTTATATATCTCAGAAATTCATGAATCCCACTGTGTTTGGCATCCAGATCCAGATCAATATTTCATAAAAACCCTAAAAAAAAATTGGTCAGAGGCCCAAAATGTGTGCATACCTTTTATGAATGAGGCCCCAGACAGCACAGTAAAAAGTGGATGTCTTGTTTGTGATATATCATTCTTAAAAATATATACATAATGCAGTCATAGAGAATAACAAAACAATAATCCCTGTAAATGTGTAATACCACAATGAAACACTTCTTCTGACACATATTTTTCTGCTCACCATTTACTGGGTCGTTTAAAACCTCCTACTGTACATATGAAATCAATTAAACATATCTTTAGTCAAAGTCACTCCAACTATAATTTCTACATGACTTCACACAAAGGTTTGGCCTGAACTTTGCATTTCAAAGTGCTGTCACTCGTCTGCCTCCCTTGTCTGCCTCCCTCGTCTGTGAGATTGCTGTTGAGTGGGTTTGGGTTTCGGGTCATGACTCGAGGTTCTCGGGTCCTGAGCGGCAGCAGTAGCCCCGACGCCGGCCTTGGTTTTTCACATAACTCGCCATTTACATGCTATGAGGCAGGAAGAACGGAAGGGACTGAGGCTTTGTAGAACAGATGTTCCCGTTCAGCCCTAAACCAAATTACCCAGCCCAGCACACAGCGATGGGCCAGAACCACACGGACCCTGATTGAATGGGGGCAACAAAAGCAGATCAGGCTCAATAAAGCAGCCACATCATGAAATCTGGTCAGCCTTTGAGGCCCGAAGATGAAAGGGACATTGACATCGCTATGGAGACTAAAATGAGAGACGTGGTCAAAGCTGGAGGCTTTGGTCTGGGTAACCCGTTTATGGCTGTGTAATTGCTTGTGTGTGTGTGTGTGTGTGTATGTGTGTGTGTGTTTTGATGAATTTGAATTTGGGAATGTGTATTGTCATGTTTATGATTTCAGTATATGCGGCAGGCAGCCCAGCCAACTGGGTGTAGCAAGTGTAACTCTAGAAGAGAGCTGAACCTGTGACCCTCTGCAGTTTGCTGGAAATCCTCCACTATGGCACTGACAATAACCTGTTAGCAAACCGCTAACAGCCCGCTGGTAAGCAGGTGGCGATTCACTAACAAGACAATGTGGTAATCATCTCCCCCCAAACTCATCCTTTCATCCTTTCTAAGCATCACAGAGATGCTCAATCTCTCATTTTAATTTATCTCTGTTTCTATCCTTTGTTAATCTAAGCCTTTTTAATTACCTATTTTATTCTTTGTTCTCCACCTCTGTTCTTCGCAGCTGCAATGACCCAATTTCCCCCCGGGGATCAATGATGTTATCTTATCTTTTATCATTGTATAAAAAAAACAATACTAGAATTCTTTCTCAGGCACATTTCAACTTTATTCAACTGTCGGGTTGGTAAATGCATTACATGAAACACTGATTTCACCTGTAACATCAAAAGAAATCATGCTTCAAATGGTTCAAAGTAGTTAGCAAACTTACTGACATTTTGAATAATGCACTTCATGCACCAATGTATTCTATATTCAGTTAGATTAACTGCTTACACAAATCATCTCCTAACTTTTCATTGGTACCACCTGGCTGGAACAATGCCCTGAAGACAAGATCCCACCGCTGACACGATGAAATAGCGACTTTCCAGCCCGTCTTTAGGTAATCTCTTCAAGGTTAGAATGGAACATCTATCCACAGAAATTCTAGCTCTAACAGAAATGTAATTTTATGGCGCCAACCACAATCAATGGGGTTGCTGGATAAGAGCAGATTCATCGTGCTCGCTAATGAGCTTCCATTTTCCTATGGGTATAAAGTCTTCAAGATGAAGCACTTCCCTTTGGTGGTCGTGAGATATCTCTAAAGTAGAGAGTGGGGATGAAGCAGCATTGCACACATTCCCAATCACTGATAATGGAGGCTGCTGGGGTGACATCAATTACACAGACATAGCAGGCATTTCACTGGGATTACCTCACAATGAACTGCAGTCTCAGTCTGGCCTTTGACAGCTCAGAGAGAGAGAAAAAAGAGAGAGAGAGAGAGAGTCAGAGAGAGACATAGACAGAGGGAGAGAGACGTGTTTGCAGCCTTGTCAAGGGATGAATGCGATGCTGAAATAAACATGAAGGCTGAGCACAACAACAAGAATGAATGCATCAGTATGTAACAATATTCACACAACGGCTCAGTACGCCAGGGCCTACCTATCAAGCAAAAATGGTAAATCTACTTATGAAACATTCATACTTTGGCTAAGAAAGGGACAGTCATCTAACACGGCTGCACTGCCTTGGATACACTTCAGGGTTCAGCGCAGTCGCCTGACAGGTTGGAATGCACGGGTTTCATTTCATCAGGGCCAATGACTGGAGCCAAAAGCCCCAAGGGACTCTTTGGGGGTGTGGTTAACACAACAGGGCACAGCAATTTGAAACACTGGAACTGGGCTGGGCTGTCTCGCTGCACGCTGATTGGAGGTTGATGAAGTAACGCGGAACACAGATTTGGCTAGTTAGTGGGCTCCACTCCTGTTCCTGCTGAACTGAGCCAGTTTTCAGGTAAAACACTGATACCAGTTCAGTAGGCACGGGAGGGCACAGCCCGAACATCGCTTCCTGTGACATGGGAGGGTGCAGCCTGCGTGCACAGTAGGTATTTTTTAAAAACCTTATGTACAGAGCATTTACACACATGAACAGGACGGTGTCAGTGCGACATATACAGTGTAAATGCAATGAAAAAAGAATGAGCAAACAATCTCTGAGTGTGATAGTCGGGTATACCAATGTTTCCTTTCCACCATATAAGTCCAGGCTGTTGTTTGGTGCCCCAAAGTACTGGCACACAGGTGCTGAGCTAAGTCAATTGGACAAGAACTGGGCATGCCCCGACGGGTCTGACATTTAGTACCACATTCCTAAAATCCAATAGGCCCTTTGGCACATTTGAGTCCACATCAAACCTGGGTCAAATTGTATCTGAAATCCTTTCAAATATTTCGGTATGCATGATGATTCTTGCCAAGCATAGGCCGCATAGGTTAAGATTTCATAAACTCAAATGTAAAAGCCTGCCCAGTTGTTGCTCCAGGCAAACACAATCGAAACAAAAGGTTTTCAGGTGCTGTTTGTCCCAGGTCTGACCCATACGGCACGCTCAGAACCTGCGGAGTTTGGTCCATAACACGTCCAAACCCACACAGCTCCTGCATGGGACCATAATTCTTAGTCATTAACTCTCCCACGCTTGTCCTGATTCTCTTCCAGTCTTCCTCTCCTCTCTTCCCACCTCCCAGTCTCCCTCTCCCCCTCTTCCCTCCCCCTCAGCCTAATCTCTCGTCACTCCTCTGCTTCCCTCCTCCCTCCTCCTTTCTTCATATCCAAGATCATCAAGTTCTTTCCATTCACCGGAACAAATCCCCTCCGTCGAATCAACTATTTCACCTCAGGCACTGAACTTAGCCACTGTGAACAACACATAGCAGGGATCAATGCTCACCAATTAGCTAAGCTCTGTGCCTTTAGCAAGTGGCTGGCTGGCTTTGGAGGGAACAGAGACTCACGCAGACCTTTACGTGACTACTCGCTGGTAACGTTGGTGGTTTCGAAACCTGCAATGCTCGGGATGCCAAAGTTCACATCGCCTTTGATGGGGCTCATTTCATATTGTATTTCAGAGTGTACTGCCAATGAGGGATCCTCCTTGCCTACATTTCAAACAGCAAAACAGTCTCCTTGGTTATAAGCCCTAGGTCACTGGACATTCCAAGTACCGAAACGTGATATGTCTCCAAAAATTTGATACATTATTTAAAATTGGACGGTTATCAAATGCATTTAGATTCACTTCCTGGCTGATTTGAAAGGGGAGAATAGTGTGGACAGTTTGAATTTCAAGCAGCTGCACATTTAACTGCAGTTTTAGAGGGATTAAAACACTCAACGGAGACACATGTTTTTTTTGCGGTTTTTCTTGTAAGAAACTAATTCCACAAGGTAATCTCTTGAAGTCTTGCGAGAGAGCTGAAAACAACATCCATCTGAACTTTAGTCTCCCTGGTCAAATTTCTCCAATATTTATTCCTCTGACTCCATAGCAACATACAGTGTCTGATATCAATTGAAAACAGCCAAGACGACTGCACAAAAGCATCCCACAATGGGAACATACCGATGCGGCTGGGTCACCTGCTGAGCTGTGAAGGAGTGGAAATCCCTGGCAATGTGATTTTTGTTTCTCTTTGTGCATCAAATCACGGTGCCAGGAACCCTCCCCACCACAGCGAGGATGGAAGCTGGATCCACTCTGCCCTCTTCTGCCCTTCCCTGCCCTCTCCACCTTCTCCACCCTCCTCCTGCGATCCAGATGCCTCCCTCCGCAGCTGTGGAGCACCTGTGACCTGACAGAAACAGAGAGAAAGAGAGAGGTGGGGGAGAGGGGTGCATTACTCCTCACAGATTGTAACACTATAACAATATTATATGGCCATTTGATAGATGTACGTCTCTAAGGAAATTAAACCCTTACACTGATGTCTCAAGCAGTCCTGAATGCTCAAGCAAGACATCAGGACTTGAATTGATTTGATCATCTACGATGCACTTCAAACCACTCATGCAACCCTGGAATGTAAGACAATACAACTGATGTCTCTAATAAAAGTTATTAAGTTTGTGTGGACATGAGGAATGACTATGCAGACTTGTCTGTTGCCCGGACCAGCAAGATGCAGCAGATGTGGAGCCTGGTTGGAATATGCAGACCCAGCTACCTGGTCAGCCCTGTTTGTTTAAAGCGGCTTGGAGACAAAAACAAAACACTGGTTCTGTTTGGAATGGCTGGGGCCATGCAAACTGTCTGGCGCTGCTGGACATCAATACTCACAATACAAAATGCCAGCCTAGGAGAACTGGATATCAGGCATGAAGCCCAACAGGCACCGTGCCCATAAAGGATATCTGTCTCCATCTTTTGCAAATAATCAGAACCGAATATGATAAATGAATGTGGTTCTGTTCTGTCTCTGTCTCCCATTAAACAAGGGCTTTCCTTGCATAGAACAAGTTAGACTGGACTGTTTGATTTCCTTTCCCATTGTAGATCGCTGCAAAACCCTTGAAGTTGCTGGGTGGGTCCGCGAGGGGACACATAAGAAAACAAACTCCAACTCTTTTTACAACTTCCTTCTCACTAAATTAGAATGTCACTGTGTATTATTATCTTTTGTTGTTGTTGTTTACGCTGTTTTGCAAGGAAAATTCCAGGGCCACCCTGGTGGGAAGGGGATAATGACAGGATTGTTGAGCGGTGAGGAGGAGGTTAGGGCCGAGTCTCAACAGTCTCTCCTTGATCACTTTGCATACATTCTCAATGCCTCCTCGCCCTTTATCTATCAAAATCAATAGAGAACCACATCTGAAGTTCCTTCCATCAGACCTTATGCTCCAATTAAGAAGATGAGGAGTGAGTGTTCAAAGAGTAACAGACAGACTTTACAGTTTCACTTATAATCAAGGCTGCAGCAGTTAAACCAGTCCAAGGAAAGGAAAGGACTATCATTCGGTGCATTATCCTCCATTTCGACATCGTGATAATTACACATAATTGTCATGAGGACTATGTTTTGAAGTCACAGGCCTACATTTACAGGTCCATAAAGGCTTTACAATGTCCGCTGACAGAATCCCGATGGCACCTATACATTGTTTTTATACAGGAACTGGGTGTCTTCCACAGCTCTGAATAATAGCTAGCCTTAGCTCTGCGCGGTGTTTATGTGCAGAGCCACAGCACATGGTGTACAACCCAACAATGTGGTGCAGAGTCTTTCCCAGACAGAGAAATATGTCTGTCCTGTCAGCCAGTGTTAACACTTTGCTGGCCCCTCCCTACCCAGGAATCATGAATAAATATGTTTGTCTAGGTTTGAGATGTGGAACTTAAAGTTGCGCTTCACTGACCGGTTGTGGGGGGGTGGAATGAGGGATTGCATGCGTGTTTGTGTGTGGGTGTGGGTGTCTCTCTGTGTGTGCGCTCATTGTTCGTTTGCATGCATGAGCTTGTGTGTCTGAGCATTTTGGGTGTGTGTGAGTCTGTGTGTGTGAAAGAAAGAGAGAGAACGTACAAGAGTGTGTGACAGATTGAATCAAAGGGAGTGGTCTTGCCCTCTGACATGTGAGTCATTGTTTGTTTGGTAGGTGTGTAGGCATGATATAGGAAATGTTTCATTTGTGATATCATTTTCCACAGAATCACATCAATGCCAGCAGGTTCAACTGAATGGGGTGATAATTTGACATTTTCCTGGCATGTGGGCTGAAAGACAGAGGATGGCATACAAGGTTAGGATGTGGTAGTGATAGCAATTCAGTGTCTGGAAAAAATAAACATTAACCCACATCCCAGCAATAATAGGTAATCCACAAAAACAAGGTTGGGGTATTACCAGAAATGTACAGTACATCAATAATACATTGTGTAGAATGAAGAAGAATAATACACCATGTTTTTCTCAAATGATTAGAGTGCATATGTTTTTAGTATGGTTCACTGTCATGATCACAGTGATAAAATACAATGTTTAAAGCTGCACCAGGCAAGATTTTAAGGTAAAACTGCATCCGTCTTCTCAGTCTAAACCAGGAAGCACCAGGTAATACCTATTGAGCAACTCCGAACCATAAATCAGTGACAATCTTTATACAAATACTTTGTGCAAATACAGTGGTAGTGAAGTGCTCAGTTTTACATGATTTCCATATATCCATAGTAACTACAACACAACTCTCAGTCTTGTTTGTTTATGGTTTGTGAAAGCATACAGTAAGGTCAGGTCTCTAGTTTGTGTGAGTCCAAATGAACATAATTCACAACCTGATGGAACTCATTATTGTGCACGAGGCTGAAGGTGTGAACCAGTCCCCACATTTAGAAAGCGCAAGGTTTGCACTCTCCGCCGAGCAAAATGACCTCATTCACAGCCTGGAGGAATTGCTTGTTGGGCAGAAGGCCGAAGGTGAGAACAAGGAAAGTCAGAGGGAAATATCATTGGGCTCCAATGGCAGGCAGTATCCAAAAAAGGAGAGAAGGAGGCAACCAATACAATGCTATAAATGTAATTGGAATATTTGCGTAATATAAATGGGTACAAATCCCCAAACAGATAAAGTTTCTTCATTGCACTGATTTCTTCTTCCTCCCCCCCTTTTTTTTTATTTCAAAGGTGATAACGGCGTCCCATTTGCTGAATATCTCATGAGATCCTGCTCCTCACAATCCTGTTTACCCAAGAGATGTTGTCATATATGTGGTGGTGGTAATGACTGCAGGTGTAAGTTTCACATCTGAACTCAGCCACGCTGCGCTGACGTCACTCTGCATCTCACACATTAGTGCCACTGTGATTTGTTGGCCTGCTCCCACAAAACACAGGCAAAGTAGTAGAGAGAGAGAGAGAGACAGAGAAAAAAGAGAGGTAGAGAGATGTGTGTGTGTGAGAGAGAGAGTGAGAGAGAGAGCAATATCCAATCTAATTGGAGACTACAGTTCCCTGTGTATAAAAGCCTCCTTGGTTTATGGATGCCATATTATCCTGCTGCTCCAGTCTGTTTGGTGTGCAAAGCAAACGTCTCACAGAGTGCAAAGCTCTTCTGAAATGTAAAGCATTCTTATTCTTGCCTGAGACAGGAAGCAAGGGAGTGGGTTCGGTCAGCGGAACCACTCGAAACAGACTCTAACTGCGCTGCAGAGTCCCAGGCAGTTGCAGGCAGCCGATATTATCTCAACTTCCTGTGATGTTACACTTTGACCAAGACAACACTCGCCTTCAAGTTGTGTTATTGTATTCTGGGCGCCCCAGAGATTCTATATATCCCGCTTCAGCTGGGACCCAGGCGGGGTTAGACTAGCTGAGATCAGAGAGATATAACACAGACCCAAATGACAGGTCACACCTCTCTACATGCAGGTAACCCAGAGCCCCATGGGCATTAAAAAGTCATTAGCAGTGTTGGTTAGATCTGGGCTTCATTATTCAGCCCATTAGATCACTCAATCTAGATAAACCAGCCCTCACATCTGACTGATGAAGGGACTGGGCTTCAAGCAGGAGCTTTTTCACATGTCCCATTAACAGTAATCCACTTTGCGTAGTGTTAATGCAATTTGGCGGGATGTAATTTCATGCAAAATCAATCATTACGAACCCTTTTAGAAATGAAACGGGATTAGACATTTGAGTCTAATCAGATTTAGTTGAGTTGGGAATTTTATATTAAAAGTACTTGATGCTAAATGATTTGAATGTTCGGTTACCTGTGTAGAGGCGTTGACTCACCTCTTGTAGGAACAATGGAGAAATAAAAAATGATCTGGCCCTCTGCTCTGACAGGAACATGATCGATTATAATGCATGAGGGGAAATGGCACTGCTCCATAAAAGCCTGGAATAGGCTATCTCTGAATCTGATAGTGGTAGCTATCCCAGCTATTAGCTAATAGCTGCTGCTACGCTGATAACATTCAGACCAGAGGAGGAGACATAAAGGAAGAGAAAGACTCTCAGAAAGAGCCTGAGAAAAGAGTGAGAGATATAAAGAGGGAAAAGGAGAGAGAAAGCAAAGCAGAAAAAGAGACAAAAATAGAGTAAGAGAGGGAAATAGTTGGTATGTACAGTATGTGTGTGTGAGAGATGCGTGAGAGTGTGTTCAAGTGAAGTAGTGGTGGTGGTGGAATCAAACCCAGACACAAGACTGCTGGGTTCATCTGAGGACAGTGGGATGTATCAGTGACGCTATTGGTAGAACTAACTCTAATAAAGTCCTATACTAGACTCAACCAAACCAGCCACTTTTTATTTGTGGCACACCCTACACACAACATCCCAGCAGTTTGAGACGCCACCTATAAGAACAAAAGCCGGCTGCAATGCAACATTTATTTTAGTCCTTTCCTTGTTTGCTTTACTTGGTCTGCATTCTTGCAAAAGTTACGCAAAAGCAGTAGAGGTGATAGCTGCAATCTGGCCTTCCCAGTTAATTCAGACGCGTTCGGATGAAGGTAAGGAGAGGAGTGAAGGAGATGAGGAGATGGGAGGGATTCACGACTGACTATTGAGATGCAGCCGTCACCATGGCGTGTGAGAAGGCCAGGAGGAGTTGGCGTGTTCGGATCGTGACCTCTGTAACCGGCAGGCTCCCTCCCACTCCAAGCATGCAATCTCTCCACAAACTGAGGCCTGTTTTTCCACCACACATGGCTTCAATTGGAGGCTGCTGCTGCTGCTGCTGTTTCTGCAGCTCCAAAAAAACAGCCAGGCATAGCTTGACAAACCTGATTATGAAATCAATGACTGGCAGAAATATCGAGCTGACAGTGTCACTACTCTTGGCTATTTCTATGGTCTTCGTTTAATTGGAAGAAGAAGAGAAAGCTTGTTTACATGGCTGTACTTTTTCTGATGTGGATATTTTCTTGAAGAGTTATTTGTGTGTGTGCATGTGTGCGTCCTGCATGTTTGTGTGGTGCGCATATGTGTATGTGTGTTTGTGTGAACAGGCATGTATTTAAACTCTCACTCCAGCGCCAACAAGGCAAGCTGTTTACTACTTGGTTGGTCGTAAAAAGTAAATACGCGTCAGTCGGGGCCTATCAAAGGCTCCTTCATTTGGTTCATGGCTTGGATGTGTGCTGTAATTGCCTCGGCTCAGACAGCAATTCTCTGTGGTAGTCGCATGGCCGGGCTGAAAGAGCCGAGGCAAACCATGCTGTCCTGTACACTTAAACACTCCACAGTTGATCTGAGGGGAGCCAGGGAACACACAAAGTGCAGGGAAACCAGGAAAACACCAGAGAGGAGGCGGCCATGTGGGTGCACACTGGACACTGACACACACACACATAGAAAACACACTACAGACTCACACAGGTGCTCAGATATGCACGTGTGCGTGGGAAAACACACCACACATCACTTGGAAACTCACACACGGACCTGCGCACGCGCACACACACACACACACACACAGTAATCTCTATCGATGACGAAGACATCAGGCAGCCGAACCCAAATAACAAACATCTGTTCATTGTTTCTGCGACAACGCCCATGTCAACATCTGCCACAGATAGTGAATATGCAGCATTTGACCTATTTTGAAGTATAGTTTTAACTTAAGTAGGCATGCAGAGCCTTCCTAATATTGCGTATGAAATTATATTGTTAGTTTATACTGCAGTATTTGACAGGAATACTATACATCCAGAAATATAAAACTTCTCTTCAAAGCATTAACCTGCCCTTGTGTAACATTGCTTTTACCCATGGGAACAACTCTGAACCACTGATTTAGCAGTCCCAGATAAAGCCTTGGAGCATGCTCAAATATTTGAACTATTTGTCTAAAAATGTTCTGTGCGCTTGACTTTGGGGTTAGTTTATCAAATCAAACTCCTTTTCCAAACAGTGGTGAGATTATGGCGTTCCACGACCCCCCACAATCATGAGTTTGCTGAGAAAAGGCGTTGGCAAGGCACAGTAGCCACAAGGATTGGGAACAGTGCAGGTGTGTGTGAAATCCTATCTGTTTTCCTTTTCACACGGTAACAGATCAAAATCACAAACAGCTTTGCATTCAACTTTCACAAGGTTTTTTTTTTATTTGACACTGCACAATACTCCTATATTGCCGTGCTATATTATTTGAAGAGAAAGCAAAGGGAATGAGAAAAGTTTTTTTTTGCAATTCCACCCTCATAAACAACAAGGTGAAACCACCCATATTAAATATCTTTGAAGAGCCAACGGTGGCTGTAAAACTAACAACTTGTTTGTCATACAAACAGATGCATTGTCTTTCAAAGTGCCATCATCAAAGGATCAAAGCTAGACTGCGAACATTTAGACTGCGTCCATAAACTGAAACTGATGCTTTGATCAGATCTGTCCTGTCTGGTCTTTGGAACAAGTCAGCTGCCAACGAGAGAAGAAACCAGAGAAAGACGGACATGAAAATATGAGAACGAGAAGGGGGGAGAAAGGGGACAACAGAACGGAGGGATACAAATTGGAGATGAAATGACAGCTACACCCAGAGAGGGAGAGAAAATAAATGAATGAGAAAATATGTGTGAGAGACAGAGAGAGGTTTTAGCCACTCACCATGCCCACAGGTCCTGTGTTGCTGCTCGGCAGATCTGAGTCACTTCAGAGTTCAGATGAGGATATGGACAAGTGGAGCAGCCGACCCAAGGAGGACCCAACTGTCCGACTTACTGACTGGCTGACTAACTAACCAACTGACTGGCTGCTGACTGACTGACTGACTAGCTGACAGGCGGACTGTGCCAACTGTGCCATTTCAGATCCAGGAACCATCGGCGGTGCAATCCTCCATGCCGTGTTCTCCCTCTGAAGTGCTGCTGCCAATGCTGTCCTGTCCTGCTCTGTCCTGTTCTGCTCTGTCCTGCTGTCCTGTCCTGCTCTGTCCTGCCCTGCCCTGCCCTGTCCTCTCCTGTCCTGCCCTCTCCTCTCCTGTCCCCTCCTGCTCTATCCAGGTTTGGTTCCCAGCGCTCGACAGCAGAGAGGAGGGAAGGATGAAGATCTGCCCCCCTTCGTTCCCACAGCCTGCCAGGAGGAGAGGAGTGGAGGCTGCTCTGTTCCCATAGAGGTCAGATGTAGAGTTAACACACCCAGCCAGCTGGCTGGTAACTGCTGCCTGCCTGCTACCGGAGTTCTCTCTCTCCCTCTCCCTCTCTCTCTCTCTCTCTCTCTCCTCCCTGTAAACCTGATAAATCACTCTGGAGACACAGCAGAGCACCGTCCCACTCAGCCACTCACAGCCAGGAGTAACAGGAGAGAGAGAGAGAGAGAGAGAGAGAGAGAGAGAGAGAGAGAGAGAGAGAGAGAGAGAGAGAGAGAGAGAACTTTCAACTGGTCGTCCCAAGAGATCCACACTGTCCATATGAGAGTCTGGAGGCAGCGCTGCCAGTTCTCCTTCTTCCCTCCCTCCCTCTCCCTCCCTCCCTCTCTCCATTCTTCCCTCCCTCCCTGCCTCTCCTCTTTCATCCCCCTCTCTTGTTTTTTTCCAGGCTCCGTTGAGACACTCTTATTGTGGCAATTGCATTAGCCTTTAGCGAGAGAGGAATGGCTCTTAGTGCCTAATGCAATGCTGTCTCTCTGTCTTTGTCTCTCGCTCTCTCTCTCTCTCCTTATCTCTCTCTCTCTCTCTCTTTCGCTCTCTCTCTCTCGCTCTCTCCCAAGTGTATGTGTGTATCAGTTTGACATGTACACGTACACATACACACCTCCTCTCCCTCCTTCTTTTCAGCTTTTCTTCTTCCTCTGTGAGTTATCCCTTAAAGGGACACTGTCTCTCTTTTTCTCTTTCATGGAGGTGCTGAGGTACTTTGAAGGAGTCCAGGTGCAGGATCATATTTCTGGAGGCTGAGAGGCATCGATTGTGTTTCTCTGTATGCCTTGTGATTGTCTCGGATGTTTACCCGCTATTACCAAACTAATGGTCTAGTGTGCCACTGCAGGAGATATGTAGGATCAATGAAACAACAATAGCCAGAAAACATATTGTGACCGTTTTGTTTGTTATGGCCATCATAACTTGGTAAGAAGCATATTATAACAATATATCAAGTTGGACCATAGGTAACTTCACAAACCTGCACAAAAACTCCACTACCGATTTTCAAAATGGAGGATATTGGATGATAACACAATTTATCTCAAACAAGTTTCAGAGTATATAAACAATGCAATCTGGAATCTATTCGACCAACATTACTTATTAAACTTTCTTAACTTATCAGGTCTATTGACCCAATTGATCATTATAGAGATCCATCTATTTTACACCAGTGTTTAAATCATTTTTCAGCCTAAACATACATGTAAAAACACATTTTTAGATGTTACAATGCCATATCAACTAGTTCCTCAAAAGCTCAGACAATATCTTCAACCCAGTAAATCACTCTAAAGCCGGTAGTAGGTGACAGTGTTTCATCAGGGGGCGCCACACAGCAGTTATGGACTTGGCCTTTAAGTCTGACATGAGAGAGCGACAGGGTGAAGCAGTGGTTAGAGAGAGAGTCCCATGACTGGAAGGTCACAGCTTTGATCCCCATGACAGCCAATGTGTCCAAAACAGCTTTGTGTCCTATTGAAGCATTGTTGAGAGTGACACTGAACCTTTACCTGCTCATTGTACAGTAAGTCGCTCTGGATACAATCCCTAAAAGGTAAAATTAAAATTGAATGCTAGTAATGTATAGCAGAATATGTGAAAAACAGAAGTGACTGCTACAAAGAGAAAGACACCCACCAAGGGTATCTTAATGATTAAGTACCTTCTGCCTCCAAGGCAGAAGTTGGATTTGCCAGTGGCTCCGCTTGTTCGCTGTTGTAAATCTAGAATGATTAGAAGGAAACAGTAAAGATTAGATTGTATTTCAAACAGTATTACATATCCAGACATAGCATTCATTAATTAAACTCCTTGTGTTCTCTCTTTGAAGTTAGATAATGTCTTACAAAAGCAGTTTGGAGGAAGAGAACTGCAGTCCCTGCAATGTTCTTGGAGTTGTCCGTCCTTCTCATAACTCACAGCTACTCTATCAGTACAATCCATCATTTCGCTGCACAAAATTAGAGTTCGGTGTCTTTTTAAGTGCTTCTGTTTTTTCAGTGTGGTTTCCTGTATTTCTGAGCTAATGGAAGTATTTCTTTAGCAAAGCAAGGGACTGATGCGCTGAGTTTATCTTGAAAACAAAAGGCCTGGGTGACCTGAGTCAGGACACTTAGGATTTAATGAATCACAAAGCCAACAGTGAAAAGAAATCACTGCACACTCTAAAAACAATTTTGAGCTATGAGAAAAAAGCTCCACAATGTGAAAAGCCTTAACGGACGTACAGAGCTGCATTAAGGCATGACAACATTAATCATAGATCACGTAGATGATGCTTTCTCAGCATAAAACAAGCCATCTTTCAAGGCAATGATGGTAGCCCTGGTAGCTCATTACTCAAGCCAAGGTGCTGATGTTTGCCTATATTTCTCATATTCCCCCTTGTTTGTTTATGCTAGTCCGAAGCATTAGAACTTTCCAGAGGATTGTGCCAGGCTAAAGCAAAGAGGCAGATTGACCGACTGGCATCGAACCGCTCTCCAGTGACAAAAACCAAACATTCACCAGACCAAGCAGAAATGTTCTACTGCAAGTTATTTCATTTTATTATACATTACTATGCTACAGTATACACAGTGTCACACAATGTCTAAGACCTGGCCTTGTTTGCTCACAGAAATGCTTGTATATTAATATGTGTTCTTATTACACTATTGCACTACTAATATATTATTTACACTGAAATATCAATTTTAACAAGCCATTTATTTTATTTGTTTCCAATGCAAATAGTTTCCTTGAATCAGCAACATAATCTTGATGCTACAGCAGTGATCTGCACTATTTCAAGATATTGTCATTGGTTTGGAACATTTCTTGAAACAAGTACAAAGGCATCGGAAACAAACAAAATGATCTACCAATTATCACTTAATTGGTGTTTTTGTTTGAAGAAATGTAAGACTTCAAGACTCAAAACAAGATCCCTTGTTAAGATAAATATTTTTGCGGCGTGTTGTTCCTGTCCTGACCATCTCTGTGTTTTAATATTGAACCACATCACTGGCAGAGCGGAAAGATCAAGAGGTGAGGCCGCTGCGCGAGCCGCTGACAGACGGAGGGAGACAGACAGCCTGGCTGCCGGCTTCACTTTGACTTTTCCAGGGTGGGCTGAAGACGCTGCCAACGGGGATGCCATGCATGGTGCTGTGCCGGGAATGGAAGCCTACGCAAGAACTGGGGGAGGGAACACACACACACACACACACACACACACACACACACACACACACACACACACACACACACAAACACACACAAACACAGACATACGTACATAAGCATTTCACTGAGCAGATCCATGATCCAAACATTTGCGAGCTCCAAACATTTGCACCCAGGCACACACAGACACACACACACAAAGACTGCATTGCACACGCAGCCGCAAACCAAACACTTACGTGCACACACACACACACACACACACACACACACACACACACACACACACGCACACACGCACACACGTATATACGCACAAGTACAGACTTGCAGAGAGAAACACACATAAACATTTTACTTCCAAACACTTGTGCCTGTGCCCGCACACACACACACACACACACACTCACAGGGAGCCTATGCAAATGAGCTCCAGAGGTTCCATGGCATGTGGCAGATGCCCAGTTCTCCTGCCCACATCCTGTTTCCAGACCAAACCAGAGCCGCCTCTTCACACAGGGCAGCAGCATGGCCACAGATGAAAAATGATACGGATGAAAGAGGTTTTTCTACTGTTTATCATTTCATTTTTTTTGCAATACACAAGTTAATTTAAACCTACTTTATTGTGATTTGTGTACAGATCTCTACAGCTTTGTGTCAGTGAGTTCATGAGTGCGGATGTACACTGTGTCATTGAATTAGTTTTTTGTTTTCCCCTCTCCAGGCCGGGTCAGAGTGCATGGTAGGGATTAAGTGTGTTGCTCAAGGACACTTCAGCAGGGCAGGGATGGGACTTGAACCTATATCATATTTTATTGCTCTTACTGCAGTATTGTTTTAATGTTCTGCTATTCTTTTTATTTATTTATCTTGTGTTGTGTGCTTTTTTATTGCTATTTTGCTATTACTATTGTTGACTTTTCTGTGAAGCACATTGAACTGCTTGTGCATGAAATGTGCTATATAAATAAAATTTGACTTGACTGGGCTGGTTTCTCTTACCACCAGGTCACCCAGCTGTACAGCCATATTGTAGGTCCAGTTATTGCAGTGCTGAACCTCCTAGTACTACAGTATAGCTTCAATAACTGACTGTTCGAAACACCCTTCCTACCCAGCTGCCCTGAAGTGTTAGTCAGAAATAGTCAGAGACAGAAACACAAATACAAGCCAACACACACACACACGCACACGGAGGCCTGCTGGATGCTCTTTCCAATGTAAACAGACACATATGTTTCCTAAAGCTCGGGGACTTTTGCTGTAAGCTGTTAAAGAGAGGGATGGTGTGATGTATATTGCCTGGAGAGCTCTTTATTTGAGGTCTTACTCTATTCTTTCTCATACTTCTCAAGCATAAGGTCATCTTTAGCCCTGCCAAGGAACGATACAGCAGCATATGTGTTCATTTTTAACACGATTACATCTCCATTCTATCAAATACAATGAATTACGTACCCAGTTATATGTGGAAATATGTATAAAAGATCCACATTAAAATTGTGGTTTTGGGTTGATCGAAAAAACAAAATCATAACACAATACTTTTATGAGATAGTTTTAAATGATTTCAATTGAAAACGCAAACAATAACAGCATAGAGAGAACATTTAACCACAAATTAGGAACTCCATGACGAGAGATGGAAAACAATGCAAACATTGAAGTGCAAATTAACCACAGGAGAAAACATCCAAAGATTTGTTCCCACATGCAGTAGATCTGAATGTGATAATAACCATGTCAAACTGACGATGAAGAAAATCTGCTGCACTCTGGGATCCAAGAGGAGGGAAAAGCAGGGCAAAGGGTGGAGAAGGCCGAGGAAGAGGAGGGATGGATGGAGAGAAGAAGTAGGTGAAAGACTGGAAGGAGGAAGGAGACAGGAAGAAAGTCCAAGAAGGATGGATAGCTGAGGAGGAAGGAGGGAGGGAGAAAGTAAATGGGAAGGAGAGGTGGAGGAGAAAGCCAAACGAGGAAGGACGGATGGATGAAGGGAGGGAGGTATAGATGGAGGAAAGGAGTGGAACAGAGAGGTGGACAAGGATGGGAGAGAGAGGGAGAGAGAGACACACACACACACACACACACGTGTCTGGCTGTATGGCTTTCCCCAGCGGGCCTGCCTGGGCGAGGGGATCAGGGGGAAAATCCCCAGGGACGAGCTGAACTCTCCGCTCCTCTCTGACACAGCTGGAGCTGCCACATCTGGATGCCACACCGCCGCTCGCCATCAAAGGATGGGACACAGCGGACAGCCAGGCAGGTGGCAGGGCAGTACAACTGGGACACACACACACACACACATACAGTATATACATACAGAAAAAAGATATAGAACATATGTACAGAGGAACATAGATGCACGCAAATTTACAGCAGAAGGTTAACAGTTCTTAGTTGAAAGAATCCTGCACACTGTTCTTGCAACTTGCAACACCATTTAATACTTTTCTGAAGGTTTCGGTCTTACTAGACTTTCTTCAGAGTAAAAACTGAAGATGGTCTAGTAAGACCGAAACCTCAGAAAAGTACTGTTGGTGGTGTTGCAAGTTGCAAGAACAGTGTGCAGGATTCTTTGTTCTAAGATCCATAAAATTACAAGGATTCAATGTTTCCCCCTAGAATCTTATTCTTGACAGGGTGGAAAAGCCTTCGTAAAAATGTTTTGACCATCATGTGATCATGTGATTACACGTGATAGTAAAATTCTCCATTGAGACTGAAATTAGGAGTCTCAATGGAGAATAGAGAGTAGGCAATAGGATTAGCAGCCACCCCACCTATTCAATGGTGGAGAAACTCTAAGATAGATTACTACTTTAAATGAAGAATTAATGTACAAAAAACATTATTGAACAACTAAATTAATTTAAAAGAATTATTTGCAAAGAAAATAAAATGTCATTGCAGGTTTTGTAGATTGCTTTTCTGTAGCTGTGGTCCATGACATCAGAGGCGGACCACAAGACTGGTCAATATTTAATGATACTGGCCTGATATACAGTACACCAGCAAACCAATATATCAGTCTAACCCTGCTGTCAGCCACTCTGCCTGAAGGCAAGCTGCTCCCCTAGCACTGATCTGCTCATTCAGAGGGAGAACCCACCTGAAGCCAGCTTGGCTGCTTCACCCTTCTTTCATTCTTCCAGTCATGTCTGAGCTTGGTGAAAACCTCCTGGAAACCGACCTGCAGGCTTTAATACTGATCACTATGATGGAGGAGCTCTGATTTTAATGCTAGATTGTGAAAATATAGACTGAATGTGAATCCTATCCATCCCATCTTGTACCAGTTGAAGTTCATTGAGGCCTGTAAAGCGTAGCTGCTGTGTATCATATAATCATATTAATAGATATCCTTTTTGTACTTTGATTATCCCTCCCTATCAGTCTTCCTCTATCTGTCACTGCAGCACATGCAGACTGCACAGGCTGAACTCATCACTGTGCCGGACTAGAGGAAGTTCTCTGAAGTATGTGTTGTCAGCCTCCTGTGGGGTGCTCAGAGCGGAGTGTTCCCCAAACCGCAACCCCTGCCCGGCCCGGCCCAGCACCGCTCCTCTGCCTGCTGCTGCTGCTGCTGCTGCTGCTGCTGGTGATGGATGACCTGTGGGGGATGATGAAGTGGCTCCTGTCAGGTCCTCATCAGAACCTCATCTGGGATTCAGCCATATGGAGAGCAGAGCATCACTGTCTCCCCACATTGTACTTTAAAATCCGACCTGTACCCACCGAGGCAGACAGGGGTATGTGTGACGTTTAGCTTGTATGATATTGCACTGCTTTATATTACCTCTTATTATGTCATATTGTATAATAGTAATGAAGTACATCATGAGAGTGGATATGAGATTGTTTTTTGAATTAACGTTATTACTCATCTCAAGATTTCACTAAAACTCATCAGTTAGTAATTCATTAATCAGAAAAAAAATAGGCAGATCATTTTAAATTTCAATTGGCAACACTTGCGTAAACTTACATACTGTATGTTGTATGTAGTGTTATATATGAAATAAGCCATTAACTGCAGCACCTCATTGCCAGCAGCTCCATTTACACACTGGATATATGCTGGTTATACTGTTTGAACTTCACACTCTTTACTTTTCTCACTTATTTCAGCATGATTTCTTCATTTCCTGCACAGTGAGCAGATGGATCTGAGTTTGGTCTAAGGCCTGAGAGAAGGGCTTCCTGGTAGCTTCAAAGCCAGGAGATTTTGAGCTCTTCAAACCAAAGAGCGTCTCCAATATCTTGAATGCAGAGAGGCAGCGGTTTCTCACTGAGGTGGTCACTTGGCTTTATCAGAGAGCGCTCAGCAGCGCAGATGTTTTGTGTTTGTGCAGAGAGATCACGTTAACACCCTGAGCTGATATCGTGTAAGCAGCTGGATCGATAAGCTGCGGGTCAGTACTGAGAAAATGCAGAGCGAGAGAGGGAGGAGATAGGGGGAGCCATGTGAAAAGAAAGTCTCATTTCACACAAATCTCAGTGCGAGTGCAAACAGAAGCAGACGGAAACCATTCCCTCTCTCCTGCATGCCCCAGTCCAGATTACTTCCTGAAGGTTCACTAGAATTTCAATCATGTCCCCCCCTCCTCCTTCCTCCCTCGCTTTCGTGCATCTGGCAAACGCCAGCCAATATTTATATTCATAACAAACAATGAATCCATGAGGAAAATACTCAGGGGGAGAGAATAATATAGAATAACTCAGGCACTGCGGCTCAGGAGGCAGAGTACGTTGATACTACCCCATAACACCCAGGGAAACTGCTGTGATGGGTTGCTGGCAGACCAGCGACTGCCATCGTAAACCTCCACAGTTGGGCTGGATAGAAGGCACCAAAGCCTCTCACAGTCCCCTCAACCCTCGGCCTCATCCCTACAGCAGCCCGACCAATTACAAACCAGATGTGGCTAAAGCCCAGGGATCAGGCCTTCCTGGCTGGTGCAGATCAGCATCTAACGTTTGATTCGGTCTCTTGATTTGAGCGCTGCAGGGTGGATCTGAGGTCTGTGGCTCTGTGGGATAACTCTGCAAGTGTCACTCTGTGCTTAGGTCTCACTCTCACTAGGTTATAAATACTGTATAAAGTAAATACTACACTTCTGCACTGCAAAAACCCTTCTTTGAACTTATACCTCCTTCACAAATTCATTTAGATTAAAAATAGTGTTAAATATAATCATTCTGTGATGTTCAATGCATTCCATGAGTTACTTTGTGTTGTAATTAACTTTTTTGTGTACCCACTTTTTCCTTAACCTGCCCCAGCTTCAGTAAGTGATTTCCTACATGTCCCAGAATGCCTTTCGACAACCCCCAGAGAACGGGTCTGAACTTGTTGCATCCAGCCGTTGGTTTTATTTTACATATAGGTGGAGAGAGCTATAGCCATAGTTACATAAAACCCAAAATGTCTTGAGGCTGTATTGCCTTATGGTCTATTGCAGCTACTGTTAGTGGAGAAACTGGTATCTCTCCCTGTTCAACGATGAACGTTGGTGCAAAATAGTGAGTCTAGAGTGTCAGGAATCCAGCCGAGGTCCATTGATTTTCTCATTATGCATATGCAGTTCATTTTGTGTTTGCCTTTTGCCTGTCTTGTTTTCTGCTCTGTGTGTCTGTGTCCAGTTCCCATACATCCAGCCCCTCCTGCATCAGCTCCAATGATTGGTTTACTTGTTTCCTGCTCTTACCTGTTCCACCTTGTCTCCACCTCCTCTGCGTCATCTACCAGCCAATCTTCCGCCAGCCCATCAAAGCACACCTGTCTCCACTTATCGTCAGCTAGATGATGTATATATATATACCTTGTGTTGTCAGTCAGTCTTTGCCAGTTCGTCCCAGTGTTTTCTCCTCTGTGTTGTTTCTCCTCTGTGACCTTTTGCCTGCCTACTGGATTCTGTCTCAGCTCACTGTTTTTGTACTGTTGCCTGGATTGTTTGAATTATCTGGTTCTGACTTGGACTTGGACTCTGGTGTTCGGCTCAGTAAAGACCCTTGAACTTTTACCCCTGCCTGGTGTGTTCCGCTTTTGGGTCCTAACTACAAACCTGACACTAGAGTCTAGAAAGAAGAGCTTGCTCTTTGATGATGAGGAACTGACACCAAAACCTGGCATTTACCGTTGCTGTTTTAACTATCTTAAAAATTAACTGCTATAAAATTCCACTGCAGCTGCCCTGGAAATATCTCAGCGTGACGTGACATCATCTGTGTTTGGCCGGTTATCCACAGGAATAAAAAAAAATACACCACCAAACAACAAAAAATGGGCCCAGAAATGCAAGGTGTTAAAGTGATTTTTGCTTCCAACAGATGGAGGGAGGTTGTTCCCAGGACAGTCAGTCTGTATGCATGGTGAAGCACTGCTGTACCCAATACAGTATAGACTTAGAGCTCCAAATACGTAAACAAACACGACACTACACACTCCTTGACTCACCTCTTTCTCTCTCACCACCTGAATGACCTAAACCTGGCTGGCAATCAGTCAGCAATCAGCCCAATCAGGCCGGCAAACAACCAAAACAAACAGCGGGAGGGTGAGCGATGGTCGGACAGTGCTCCCGTAGGGCTGATGTGACCTCAGGACTAGGCGGCCTCATGACTAATTGGTGTTTAAGCTCAATCACAGTCAGCACACTTCCTACTCCTGTGGGCCTGCTAAATGGCTCTATTCTCTCTTTCAACCCCCCCTCCTCTCTTTCTCTCTCTCTCTCTCTCTCTCCTTCTCCAGGGTCCCCAGCTCCCCCCCCCCCCCCCCTCCGTCTGTCTGTCTGGGCCAGAGGGAGGCACCGTGGGAGTTTAATTGCCTCGTATTTCCATGAAGCCAAGTTCATTACATTAACAGCTCCGGCCCACGCTGCATACTTCTAACCTGCTGCAATTTGTTTTTGTATTTATTAGGCTGTCAGAGAAGCAGCTTCCCGCTCGGCTGGGGGAGAGAGAGCGAGCGTGGCTGGGTGAGGGAGAAGGTCAGAGCGGGCTCTCAGGCACAGGCGCCCATTGTGATCCACTAGCCAGGCGGATGAAAACATGACAGGGAGGCACAGACGAGGAATGCAAGGCCTCCTCGGTCTGGGAGAAATCAGGGTCGCTCTGGTGGGGATGTAGGGACGGGATGGGGGGCGGGTGGAGAAGAGGGGGGGGGGAGGTCAGAGGCGGCGTTGACTCAAACTGTAAACATTACTTTTGAAGGGATGGAGGAAAGTTTGAGAATAAATTGCCTCCACCACAGGTAAATACAGGGCATAAAAACTGCTTGCTCAGTACGATGTTCATCCTTCGTCAGAGACAGTCTGCTTACTCAGCCTTAATATGTCATTAACCATACAGTAATTTCCTTATTTGGTGCTTTTGACTGTTTTAATACCTGACCGAGACGGACCTGAATGTCCTGGATGCCCAGGTGAATAAGTCATGACTAAACAGTGGTAGTGTTGAGATGGTGTGGTGGTAATGGTGTAAAGCCTTAACCCACATTGACCACAAGCTCCCCTGCTAGCTCCCTTTCTGTCTTCCTGCTATATCACTCACAAGAAAATACTGTCCAGTCTCCTTAAAATAAAAAAAAATAAAAAAAACTTGTCCCTAATACATTATAACAGTATTGTGGAGAAACTGTATGATGACTGTGCACTAAGGAGAGGACATTGACCATAACTGGTAATTATTGTAATGTAAGTCTGTTACAGTAATACTATAGATAGATAGATAGATAGATAGATAGATAGGTATGTAGGTAGGTAGGTAGGTAGATAGATAGATAGATAGATAGATAGATAGATAGATAGATAGATAGATAGATTGATCTGAGAGTTCATAACAGAGTTTCCCCCAGTGAGGAAAGCATTAGACAACATCCTTTCCCATCATGACGCTTACATTCCCAGCATGATGCTGTAGGTGATTACCACACCACATCCTGCATCCTTACAACTCTATGGCTCCATTCATTACTTTCTCTGTTCTCTGTGTTCCTCCCACCCAATGTGCAGTGCAGACTGTACTGACAGCCGGTCAGGACGGATGCAACTCTACCTTTCACAAGCTTATAGTTCCCACTTTGCCACATACTGCAGTATTTTAAGAAGTCACTGTGTCTTAGAAGTAAGCTTCTGTATTGTGAAAGCGTGAAGCCACCGCAAACACTTGCTGTAGTTATTCACAGGCGACTAGAACCTTTACTCATGAGCAATGACGGTGTGATGATACTGCAGCAAAACCACCAACTAAATTGAAAACAGCAGCCAGACCAACACAAGATGAATCAACTTGAACCCTCCCAGGAATTATGGGAAAAAGTGGTGATGAAGAAAAACAAGAGTGAGCAACAGAGAGAGAGAGAGAAGGTTACAGTGACTGAATCCGAAAAGGAAAGAGAAATAGGCACAGAGGGATATAAAGAGGGTTAGAGGAAGAGAGAGAGAGTAAGCAGTAGAGAGCAAGAAAGATGGAGAGATCAGGAGAGAGAGAGAGATAGGCCGAGTCCACTGGCCAATATGAGTGAGCGGCTCTGAAAGTGGATATGAAGGCGGATGAGCCACGCCAACCTCCTCTGACCGCATTAACAAAACCTAATGGAACGGCTGGCTCCAAGAGGCCTCGTCATCCATTATCTGACTGTTGCCCTGCGCAACCAAATAGGCTTGCGGCCTCGCTGGCTGCAGATCAGCTGTCATACACTATGTTCTCTCCTTCTCTTTGTCTTATTTCCAGTGGCCTTAATGAAAATGATGGGTAAATCAATTGCCGAGTACATAGGGCAATATTGCCCCTACTTGGCCCGCGGGCACAAATCACTGCAATTCAAGAGGAGGAGAAAGGAAAGGATAGTCATTTTGTGTTTTGAGATGCAGCCACTGCCTTTCTGACTTTGTAACCTCTGACCACTAGGGATGGGACAATAACTGGTATTACTATATATTGTGGTAAAAAACAGTATTATTACCGTGAGCACCGTAATAACCGCCGCTCTTGTCTGTCATCATTGATGTTTTCCCCAAAAGGGGAAGCCCTCTAATAAATTGTTATACTCATGTTGCTGACCGAGTAAAACTGGATCCAGGCCAGTAGCACTTTATTTTAGATGCTGTTATTTCGAACCAAACCAGCATTTTATAATTTTGCTATTTAAGAAAAAAGTCAACTGACCTGTGATTGATATTAGTTTTTAAATGATTGGAGCATATTGCAGTACTGTTTTTAAAGTGTTCATCTTTTTAATAATTATGGAGATAATATCGTATATCGGCGCAGGCCTGCTGACCACTGCATCACTCATGGCCCATCCGTCACACAGGGCCTTGTGGTTGTTTTCTTAGCTTCTGTTCATTAACAAGGGGATTATAGCGGGCTGCTTTCAGGTGGTGTGTTATGGAGTGAGTTACTCAGAAGACCTGCTAGGTCCTGTGTGAGAAAGACCACCATTGTGTGCTGATAGCAGTGTCTGTGTGGAGAATTCAGCGCGGCTCCCAGGCCGAGCCCTAATCCACAGTTCGGAAAGAACTCCCTGTTACAATATCTCTTTGGTATTCCACAACGCTGACCATTTCTTTGAGTGGTTTAAACATTTTAGTGTGGTCAGTGGTTGAGCAACCTGCCAGTGTGGTGAGAAAATGACAGCAACCTCTGAGAATGGGAGAGGGCAGGAAGGGGAGGGTGGGGGTACACAGACATTCTACACAAAAATTGCTTACTTACTGCTGGCTAGCTAATCTCTCGTTAATCCATGGTACTTACCCACACACACTGACTGCATCTTTTGTGTGGTCACACAGAGAAAGTGTTTTTCTGTGGCCGGGGGTCGGGGGCAAAGGCTGGACTGATTCAGG
Source organism: Centroberyx affinis (assembly GCF_046629955.1). Taxonomy (NCBI): domain Eukaryota; kingdom Metazoa; phylum Chordata; class Actinopteri; order Beryciformes; family Berycidae; genus Centroberyx; species Centroberyx affinis. The sequence continues at coordinate 700,696 of NW_027282008.1, forward strand.
ACATTCCCAGGAGCAGTGGAAAGAAACGGGGACACTGAACAGCTCACACATTGTGTGTGTGTGTGTATGTGTGTGTCTGTGTGTGTGTGTGTGTGTGTGTGTATGTATGCGACCGTTTCTGTATAGCATAGTGTTTACTGTAGCATAAATGAACATTCACATCTAGAAAATAATGGTTTGTGTTTTTTGGACAAGGCCTTATTGTCAAGGGAAAACTTGACCACATCCATTTTTCTTGAGCTACTGCGTCCGATGATCTTGTGATAACAGAGCGTTATGATTATTGAGGAATTAGATTCATGTACATACTGTCACTCAACATCATCCAAACTAGGACATCATAAAAGCAATGGCAAAGTTTTGTTGCTACTGATGATAAAATTTTTATATTTTTTCTGCATCTCCACTGGATGGATTCCTTTTTTGTTCTTTTTTTCTTGTGGCCCTCAATGTGTTGAACAGTATCTTCTACTACGACCAGACACCAGGCCATCTGAGCACATCCCCAATTGATAATTGCCCAATAATGTGAAATCATTATTATGAGTTTGTATGGCCACACCAAATTGGTTTTGTGCTTTGTTTGCTACTTGCCCGCTCATCTGCCTGGGCATGGATTACTCATACAACAGGAAGGAATGACGCCAAGGTCCATTAAGTGGGATGGCAGGACATCATATCAGCATTAATCTCCCACTTAGCAGAGCAGCCCCATGGGAGGGGAGAGAGAGAGAGAGAGAGAGAGAGAGAGAGAGAGAGAGAGAGAGAGAGAGAATGACTTCAGCTCTCTTGCTAGTCAGGATTTTCATTTTTACGGACCTGCAAACATATCTTCCATTTACTCAGGCTATTTATGACGGTTGTATTAATCCAATAACAACCATGGATTATTGAGTTTTTTTGTAATTGGTGCACCTCTGTTGCATTCAAGTTTAAACTATCAGAAAATCTTTGATACTATACAGTTACAATCTAAAATCCCACCAATTGATGTACTGTAACAATTTGATTTACACGCTGTCTTACCTTCTGCCAAGATACACCATCACTACACTCTGTGGTCTACAGCGCCACCTGCCTTTGAATAGGATCATTGTATCAGCAACAATAGTTGTCCTAGAAGGTCCCCGAAGGACCACTGATCGAATACAGTTTGAAATTGGTTTTTAATTCTCATATAAATGACTCAAATCAGACATATAGTTTGCGCTGCACATTGTATTACAGTAGTCTGTTCCAAGGTTTTTCAAGAGGTCGCAATCGGCAGGAGCCAGCTGTTATAATAAACTGTGATTTGTTCCAGATGAGGTAGTCCAGTTGTTTGCCTGATCAAAATTTATTTATCGGTTGCTCTGGTTGGATGCTGGCTAGCTAGCAAACCCAGCTGTCAGTTCCTGAGTGTGGTGACAGCTGAAAATATTAATTTGTCCTTTGTTGTGCGCTGACTACAATCGCCAAAATGTTTGAGGAGGCTAGTGAGGTGTTTGATAACATGTTTAAATCCTCGTTTCCCCTGACTTTCATTGTGTTCATCCCTGCCGTGCTGATTTTGGTGTCACCGCTCCCAGCCGAGGCGGCACATGAATTTACCGTGTACCGCATGCAGCAGTATGACCTGCAGGGACAGCCCTACGGTAGGTCAAGTGTTCCTATCGTTAATCAGTCGAGAAAAAAATGCCAGTGTTATAGCATTAACCTGGCGAGTAATCGTTCACCACCAGCTCACTAACTACAAATGTCAGTAGATGTCGTCTCGAGCTGCCTGTGTCAATGACAGCATGCATATTACCGTTCGCTAGCTGCTAACGTAGCTAAGCTAACCTAGCTTGGTTGACTCGCTCGGTAAGCTTTTCTGTATAGCCAGCAGCATCTAACTTTTCCTCCCAGGACCAAACCAGTAATGTCACTACTTAAATACAATTCATGTATTCAACCCAGCTATTATGGTTTAAGGTGTAATTCAGGTCAGCGATGGCAGCAGCATGACAGCCACGGTAACCATGGTGAAATTTCTTTATGTCTGTGGCTAACAGTTACACTTATATGAAAATGAATGGCAATTTACACCCATCTGTCAGATTTGACAGTTAAATAACATGATCGTCAAAACCAAACCCTTGTCATGTTCTGTTTCAAAAGGCTGGATGTTATTCAGTTTAATTTAGTCTCAGCATCAGGGTGTAGGTGACGTTTGATTCATTTGATTTGTATAGGCTTAACTTAATGTATATCCATTAAACAGCCCTAATGGACATCCTGTTGCTGCACGAGTACATCTGGAGCTCTCCTGTTTACATAATGACAGAAGTTCATATAAAGGAATTCACTTGTGGTTTGATGATTGATGATCAATATGTCTGTTATATCCCCAGGTACCAGGAATGCCATCTTGAACACTGAGGCCCGTACTGTGGAGGCAGAGGTACTAAGTCGTCGCTGTGTTATCATGCGGCTGGCAGACTTCTCCTACGACAAGTACCAGAAAGCCCTGCGCCAGTCAGCCGGGGCCGTGGTTATCATCCTGCCCAAGAACATGTCTGCTATGCCCCAGGACATAGTACAGGTATTCACACACACTAGAGTCACAAATCAAAGTCTTGTATTTATAATATGTAGTCCTAACCCATTACATAGATTGAAAGTATTATCATTACCACACACAGGTTGTGACTAATTTGCCATCCCACTTTTGAGAGGGATCATTAATCTATCTGGAAAGCAGTAGCAGTTACTCATTTGCTCAGTTACATAACAAAATTTCCATTTTGTGACTCATTGTAGAGATGGGCTGTTTAAGCAAGGCATTCATTCCAAATAAGGTATAATAATTTATAATGCACAATGTCTCCTGAGGACATGAAAGCTACTTGGCTCGAACTCTTGCTGTACATTTGAAAGATAGTTCATGTTCATAGTCAAGGTCTGCCATAGTGGCTTTCTCTTATCAGTTGTATCCCACTCAAAACATGAACGGGCAAAACCAGACTTGCAAGAGTCAAGAAGGCAAAAGTGAAAAATGTTGTGCTTTGTCTCCTTTCTTTTACATTCCTTTGCCCTTGCTGGTAGATGCCATTTTACTGGTTTCATTTTCAACTAACATTACAGCATATCTAAGTATTCAGTACAATATATTTGCTGTTTTTGGCATATTTTCTCAACAGTTACATTTGACTTTCTCCTCCAACTTCACAAACGGAGCTGTGTCTCTTAGTTGTCTAAGCATGCCGTTCTCTTGTGCTGTTCCTGTGTAGCAGTTCATGGAGCTGGAGCCGGAGATGTTGGCTACCGAGACCATCGTCCCCGTCTACTTTGCCATGGAGGACGATGAGCTGCTGTCCATCTACACCCAAACCCTGACCTCCTCCTCCTCCCAGGGGTCCTCCTCGGCAGCTGAAGGTAGTGAGTCTCTCTGTGGACTGGACCTGCTTC